>NC_056725.1:1321918427-1321943427 GCF_019279795.1 Protopterus annectens | reverse complement strand
AGGCAAGGTGACACCTACAGCCTACATTGATCTTGCCAAAGCCTTTCATAACATTCCCCACTCACTAAGCTTGGCATCAAACCCCTATATCACTAGGTGGGAACAGAGGCACAAACACAGGGGTAAATTGGACGGGTCTATATTAGATGCTCGACCACTTAAATGATCGAACAGTTAACCGATTGAAATTTTATAAAAATTAAAAAAAAAATACACAATAAAAAAAAAAACTAAAGGGTTTAAGCAGGGGGGCAAGCACCCCTGCACCCCCCCCTACTTTAATATACCAACTCCGAGATCACGCTACAGTGTAAGGAATGAGAAATGTCCCATTTCCATACTGTAGTTCACTGAAGTGTGATTTCGGAGTTGGTATAATTAAGTAGCGGGGGGTGTGGGGGGTGCAGGGGGGCTTGTCCCCCCTGCCTAAACCCTTTGCACATGTTTTTTCTTTTTATATAGTTTTTTTACTATTTTGAATGTTTAAGTGTTCGATCTGTAAAGATAGACCTTTACAGATTCGAGCATTTAAGCATTCGTTCTAGTAATATAGAGCCGATTGGACATACTGCTGTCATACATTGAGACAGTTGCAGATGTCACTGGGTTTGTTGTAACATCCTTGATGAGGAATATGACATTGGTAATACCAGTAGATGTGAGTAATTAGCAGCAGTGTCCAGGCCCACAGCACAATACAATGTGGGCACCTACATAGTGGCATGGCCATAGCAATACCTGACATCAGCACATCTGTACAGAGGACAGACAGAAAGTAGCTAGCCAACAGGTTATGCATTACGATGAATGTATTGAAAGATACACATCTGAAACTGAAAGGTATGCCATTACTACATGACAACAATCCCCAATGACATGCCCAAAGAACATAGTAGTCTGCAGTTAATATCAACATATCAGATCAATATCCAATAGTAGATACATATAAACATACAACTCAAACACGTAGAACAAGATACTCAGTAGGGGTGTATGGTTCCAGTACTATAAACTGCAATCTACTCTAAGTACTAACGTAATGATACCATATGTTCATAGGTTAGTACTAGGCTAACTGCCTTTATGGGCCATTTTAAGCCTAGTCAATTACCCCATGTCAGAATCAAACCCTGCACCTTGTGTTTCTAAGGTAAGCACCTTAACCATTATGCCAACCTCCCACCCATGTTAAACTATTTCTGTCAACCAGTGCACTGCAGCTGGTGTAACATGCAAGTGTGACTGCATATAACTTGGAATACTGCCCATGTATGAAACAAATCCAAAGAGAACAGATTTTGGTACTACCCATGTATAGCCAGGTGTCCCATACAGTTTACTCACACCCCTTGCTACTGTAATGACAGCACATAGAAGCATTTTATGTACAGGGAATTAAATTTAATTAAAATTAAAATAAATTAAATTTTACCAGTCTGGAATGTGATCAGTGGTTACTAAGGCTAGGTTATGCTTAGCATGTGTAACCATTCCTTAAATGTAAATGCTAAGCAGATTTGCGTACTGGTAAGCAAAGCCTACCCAGTATTTTTAACTGTATGTTAGCACAGCTTACCATCAGGCAAACCCGCACAAACACGCTTAAAGCTGCTAAAAATTGACTCAACCAATTTGTATCCAACAGTCCTTGTTCTGCCTAGCAACAAAATAAACAGCCGTTACAAGACTTGAACCCAGGACCCTCTAGAGTACAGTCACAACACTTAACCACTAAGCCATCTGAGCTGCAAAAACATCTGTTGCTTTTTCAAATATGTCATTCAGTACACATACTGAATAGTAGTGAACAACTGCTTTGACTACTACAATTGTTTACTACTTGTTAGTGAAAATATTGTTAAATAAGTCATGTTTTTATATCTAAATATAAACATATCAGATAAATATAGTGGGATACATCTGAGAAGGTATATACAACACTCATGTTTACACATAACAAGGATATATATATATATATATATATATATATATATATATATATATATATATATATATGTACATACAAACACACACACACACACACACACACACACACACACACACACATATATATATATATATATATATATATATATAAATATATGTCCATAACATGTAGTTGAGTCATACCTCAGCACCATAACTCTCAACTTCTTGGTGCAAGGGAACATAATGTAAGCATTACAGTTATAAATGTAGAATGTTGCTACAGTAACAGGGGTTGTTGTCAACATACATGTTGTGAAGGAAGGCTCTTCTGAAACTGACATGTATGCCATCAGTTACTGACAGACATCATAAAATCACCATAGTGAAGTACCACACAAATCACAGTAATGATCCTTTGGAATACAGCAGAAATATGAGCAATAAACATAGACAGACTGAAACAATCTGGTCAGTCGAGAAGTATACACAGAACTCATTAGTGCAAGATATGTGGACCAAGCCTGACAAAGGGATGTTTAAAGCCACAAAAATTGGGATATATCATAAATACTGGAGTAGATAAGCTCACATAGTTGATGCATTCACACCCTCCTGTCTGCCCTAACATATATTAACTAGAGGAGCTGAGGTCCCAAGCCCACATACTTCCCACTAGTTAGTGACATACATCTTCACAGCAGCCCACTGCTTTGTCAGAAATACACAACACATATGGTGGTCGGGCGACAATACATCTGACAAATATCTGGACATAACATCACACTAGGGTGAATACACTGAGCTGCTAGGCATTTCACCAAGCACTGTCTAAACCACAGACAGACTGCCACAACACTAACCCAATTTACCTATGGGAGAATACATATGTAACTGCAAATATAGCAGGCAGTATAAGCATGTAACAGCACGGAGTAACAGACACCAGTGTGAAAGTGCATACCCAAAACCAATCTCAACACAGTCACAGTCACATAATGGTAAGCCTAATTAATAGTACAGTATATGGACTGTGTGAATACAACCCATCATCATATTTGCCAGTCACACACTAACCTGACATATACTGGCCCAATTCACAGTGTAGTCTGATGCCTGACTATGGTATGGGACATGTCTCAGTCTGGCCCTACAAACATTTAAGCTGATAGGGTACCAGAAACTGGGGCATCATACAACATCAGACAGAACAGGACCAAGAACACTGACATCTACCCCAGTCTGTAAACAGGCCAAATAACATATTCACAACATATAAAGCCATGTCCAACCCAGAATTAATGGACATGCTGCACCTTAGAAAATCCAAATCCCATCGAGCTACGCACTCGAGAGACTTGAACCTCAGCACTGAAATAAATAGGACATGCTGGAGGGACAGATTCATAACAAAGCCCTTCACTCTGGAATAAAATCCCAGTCCAGGTTAGGCAGAGTCCCTCATTGACTCTCTTCAAGAGGAATCTTGATGAGTGGATGGGAGATCATAGGTTTAACCCGGGTATCACTTCTGTGTCACTGTTAGACAGAGGCACAGTATACTAACCACGAAAAAGGGCATAGCAAAATTAATTTAAAATGGGTGGCGAAAGCCAAACACATTCTGGCTAGGCTTATAAATGCCCTAGGGCAGATAGCCTAGTATGAACCTATGAATACACTGCTACACAATACTGACACTCTATCAACAATCACCATAAGTACACAGACCTCACTACTCTACAAACTATAACAGAATGTCCAGGTTTTGTCCTAAATATAAGGGCTACTATACATAACATGTTTAGCAGTCTGATATATCACTGGCTTGATATCAAGAATGATGTCAGTAAGTAATGATATACTCTACATATCCACCTCTTACTGCATGACATATGAACAAAGGGTGACAGACATGGGGGGACAGAGGTACAAACACAGGGCCAATATTGACATATTGCTGTGATAAACTAAGAAAATTGCTGGTGTAACAGTGTTTGTTGTGAAATATCTCTTCTGAGGGATATGAAGTCAGTAACACACATGGATGTTACCATTTACTGACTGCAGTCCTCAGAGTAGGCTACTGTATTTATAAAGACAAAAAATGTGTGAGTAACACACCACATGTAAGACTCCAAACTCTGGCCAGTCTGTATAAAGCCCTACAGGTGAGAGTTTTCTCAATCACATAACACTGTCATGCCAGACTTTAAATCACGCAGAATAGCCATATCCACACAAACCCTGTTAAACCAACATTACTTCAAATGTAGAACAGCAATACTTACATTCTGTCCCCATGTCTGGAACATCCCCCTCCACTTTGATGGCCTGTCTCCACAGTGTTTGTTGTAAAATGTATTTCCAACTACCCTCTGTGATGCTGTGTCTCAGACACCCACATGAAGTCCTGCTCACAGTGAAGGAAAAGGGCCAACACCCACATGAAGTGCTTAGTTATAGGAGTGTGTTTACATGCAATTGGCTATAGGAATGATACCACAGCTGTTCCACATGCAATTAGCAAGTGGGAGACTCCAATTTGTGCACAGGCCATCAGCTCATCATGAGCATTACCTACAAAACTTAAACTGCTGCCTGTGCAAAACAGATGTATTTTTCCACATTTACCAGAGAGGGAGAGAGAAAGAGTGACATGGGCACTGGGACGTGCAGTGTATGTAAATGGGCCATAAATCATTCCACTGGAAACACACACACACACACACACACACACACACACACACACACACACACACACACACACACACACACACAACTTTACATTTGGCAGGACTGGGTATACAAATGCTATATGAATACTGATTTGTACTATCATGTTACACAGTTATCACAAGCACCACAGACACTATAGCACTGAGGGCTACCACAAGGAATGTCTACAGTTATTGACATCAGCACTTAATGTGATGTTGGCCAATTGGATGCGTAGTGGGTGGGACAGGCCTCATAATGGGATTCTCTCTGTTACTGTCTGTCTCTCTCTTCTCCACATCTGTGTGTGTGTGTGTGTGTATGTTTGACATATTATAGAGTGTTAGCCTTGGATATGTGTGAATATTCCTATCTAATGTGTGTGAAGCATAAATGGTGTACAATTTGGTGTGTGTGCACAGACATCTGCGAATGACAGATATGTATAGTTCACAGTGTTGTCCAACATGGGCTTCATTTCTCTAAGTGTAGGAGCATGCCCAGTATGACCTGCTGTATTGAGTGTGTGACTCCATTCCAGGTAGAGTTGTACTCCAGTCCAGGGTTTGGTGTTTTACACCTGCAGCTAGCAACCTGTTTCTGCAGGATATCTGTAGGTAGGTTGACAATATGGAGTCACAATGGGCGACAGATAGGGGGATACTGTAACTATTGCTGTCTGTGCTGTTTGAGTTACATGGTTGGTGTTAGCAGAGATATTCAGACATATGTACTGTTTTACACTGTGATGTATTATGTCAACTACTGACAGATATAATTATTTGCTCACAGTTATTTCCTGGGAAATACAAGATGAATGAAGCTAAGTCCAGTATTGAGGTTCGCAGCCTACACATTCTTGCACACTCATGCCATTCTGTAAGGGTAGTTGCAGACAGTTGTTGATAGGTCTGTGTAAATGGTCCAGCCCCTTGGTACTATGGTGGCTGAGGATCCCCTTCTTGTACATAAATCGACTTAACAGAATGGCCATATCCTGCTGTGGCCATATCTCTCAGCTGTACAGATTCACTCAGGATACCCAAAGGCAGGGCTCATATATCTGGTCAGTTCCCCTTCACATTGTGGTTTATGAGCAGGTTTGTAGCCACCCATTACTGGGTTTGTAGGCAGGGGTAGTACGGACACACATCAGAGTTTCAGACTTCACACACTCCATGACGTGCATGCTTCTACACCCCCTCCACTCTGTTATTCTATCCTCTTCCTAACATTATGCAAGCAATATCTGAGAAGTATCCCTACAGTTGGCCCTTCAACCCAGCAGTATTTATGGATTGGTCCACAGTTCATGCAGTGGGACATGGGGGCATGCTACTGGGATTTGTCAACATGGCCTTGCATTTGTGTTCTGTTGACTGTGTTACATTATTAGTTGGGACCCCATGAGATACCATACATTGGCAATACAGGTGAAGCACAGGCCTTTGACAGAGGACTGTAGGCCATTTGGTAGTGATGCCAGCCATCTGTAGCAAGCCAGTGCATTCTGTCTCTCCTACATTCCCAGGCTGTGAGTGAGTGGATTCCCCTGGGATGGCAGGATAAGTGTGCGAGGTGTTAATGGCATTAGTTCCTGTCCATATTGATCCATTGGTCTGGATGCAGGCAGGGTGCTGCTTACTGCTAGGGACACACCTGCATAGGACACCTCTTCAGCATGCTGCATTCTGTGGGTATTCCCATACATAAGTGGGGTCATACTGTACACATTCCCAACAGCAAGGAGATGACCCGTGATAAACCTGTGCCTGATGGTGAGGTGAGCTCAGTGCATGTGTGACACGGAAGCTACTTGCAGCTGACTCACATATATGCCTGGGACATCCCCCTTACGCCGCCTTGCGTGGGGACATAGGCAGTCTCTCATTACTTCATAACTGTGCCTTTTGTGGTCTGCCAGTAATTGGCCAGACTAGATCAGTATTCCATACTACACGGAACAACTAATGTGCTGCTAACCTGTATGTACATTCCAAAGTTGTGTGCAGTTGACAGTTACATTTTATACACTCTGTCTAGGGTACTTCCACCTGTGTACTGTGTGTATGTATGGGCTCACATTCATGGCATGTCCATCTTTCATATGGTGACAGATATTGACATCTGGACAGTAAGTATGGATGACTGCTGACATAGGTATTGCTGAGAAGTAGTGTGGTTGGCACTGCAGTTGTCAGAACATGGCCCTGTTGACCACAGTACTGCCCATAGGCCATCGAGACACAACCCTCCATGCCTACATGCTGACCACTTCCAGACAATATTAAACAAACAACAACCTAACACACAGACCCCTGCATATTGTACACATGCAACAATCTATCCTGTAGACTGGGCCAGCTCGAGTAATCTGTGTTTCACTGATATTACTCCTCCCACTTATAAGTTGCTGCATTTTTTACATAGGATTGTGGGGGGTGGGGCACACCTGATGACTTTAAACATTTGCTATGACTGTACTGGAATTTCAGGTACTCTGTCGGCTTCCATTTCATATTGTATTCTGACCTATCATGCAGACTAGAGGCATATCAGTAGAGTATAGAGCTTATGTTTTATTGACCTATATCTCAGTTTCAGACTTCTTATCCTTTAGACCTAACATACAACTGCCAGACCTGTTGTAGTCTATCTGTGTAGGTCTGGAGGGGGGCTGTTTACCATTGCCATCAACTGGAGGCTTTAAACCAGCCTTTCTTTATGGTTATCTACACCTGTCCTGCTGGCTGAGGCTGGTGGTGGGTATATCCTCAGTGACATGCATGTGTCTGTCCTGTGGACACACATTTGGACCACCACATGTACTGCAGTGGGATTTGTCACTTTGTCTAGTACTGCCTAGTATTTTGACACCAGTAGTTGTTATGGTTTTCATGCTGCCCATATAGGTGTTCACTATCTTCTGCCATCCCATTCAGCTACCAGATTCCCTTGCATGCTCATGTCCATACCATAGACACAACTATCAGAACATACTACTCCATTCAGCAATTGATAGGAAGAGTGACTTACCTTGTGGCTGTGCAAGTACTGAGGATGGTGCTGGAGGGCTGACTATGTCGGATGCACTCCCTATACATGGTAAAGCACATATAATGTCATGTTTGGCATCCCTTTTACTGTATGTGTAAGTCAGAGAGAGGTGTCATTCCCTGGGTCCCTACCATGTCAGTGTATGTGGTATGGGTTGCCTCTTTGTCAAGACCTGTGCATACTGGGCATGCCTCCTTCTGCCTACATGGGCAGGCTCAGGTAGTTCCTCCTCTGAGTCACTCCATGCCTGTGATGGCCTTGGCAATGGTGGGGGGTTTTGTGGCCCTGCCCCATGCTGTTCCTGCTGCAACTGTTTCTGCAGGATCATATTGTGTAGCATGGCACATACTATGAACATCTGTGTACATGTAGCTGGAGAGTACTGCAAGGCACCACCGGATATGTCCAGGCATTGGAACTGTGACTTGAACATCCCAAACACATGCTCTATTATGATTCTGGTTTGTGCATGTGCCTAGTTATGGAGTTCTTGTTCAGATGTGTGTGCATTTCTGAGGGGTGTCATCAGCCAGGGCTCCAGTGTGTAGCCAGCATCCCCCACTAGGTGGTCATATGGGAACTGGCAAATGATACAGCTGTGTCATATGCCAGATGTGGGAGTCATGATAGCTTCCAGGGCTGCCAGCACACACATTCAAGATAATGCCCTGGCCATTGCACACGACCTGGCAGTTGATGGAGAGGGAACCCTTGTGGTTTATGTTAACCCTTCCTTGCTCATTGGGTGGTGCTTTGATGTGTATATGCGTGCAGCATCTAGAACTCACTACTTTAGGGTATTCTGCTATTTGGTGGAAGAGACGCATATTGCTGGTCAGCACCTCACGGGTGTTTAGGAAATATATGTGCTCACTGGCATGTGCTAACATGGCATCCAGGAACTGATGGAGTACCCTGGATGCTGATGCCTGTGAGATCCCCATGATATCCCCAGTTGGCCTTTGGAAGGTACCTGTGGTAAGTATTCTTAAGCCTATACATACCTTGGGATCCACTGGGATGGGTTCTCCTCTGTTGGTTCTGTGTGTGAGGCGGGGCCGGCACAGCTCGACAATTTTCTGTAGAATATCCCTGTCCACCCTATAGTGCTCCACTATCTCCAGCTCATGTAGCCCCTGGTAGGTTACCCTGGGTCTATACACTCTTCTCCTCCTCCTCACTGTGGGATGGTCATCAGCATTCACATGCTCACCACCCTCAGCCTCTTGCACATATTGATGTATGAGAGCGACAGCAGCCCCTAACATTTTGTTAGTTTTGCCAGGTAAAATTTCCCTGTCTGTGTACACTGATGGTGTAGAGTTTGTGGGAAAAACCAGACTGAAAGGTATTTGCATACTTTACAGAAGTGTGCTGGGCTGTTGGCTGTGTAATTGGCTGATTCTGATACATTTCACCTGCCAGCTATGTTAGTTCTCCTTGATTGCCTTCCTAATGCTGTTTTCCCTTCCCATTGCCTTCCTGTTTAAGCCCCAAGGTGTGCTGCACATACCCAGTGCTCAGATGTGAACAGAACTGCTATTTCCTGCTTTTTTTTTGTTTTGTTTTTTTAAAACCCGATGAGTGGCGCACACCCATTTAGGCAATGTTAACACTGCTAGGCAGCCTCAGACACACCCCTTCCTTAGCTTTGCTTAGCTAAGAGCAAACACAGGTCACACAGCTCCAGTAAGCTTACAACATGCATGACACTCTCCCTTATGAGGTCATCCACCTCTTAGACTTACACAGTGGTGTTGTTGCACCTACACAGTTGGGTGCAAGCTAACACTGAGAGGAAATCTGTGATTCAGTATCATTCGCTTCATTTGCATAAACCAGAATGTCATTTCATACTTACCACACTCGCATTGAGCCTTCCCCCTTAGTAACCCATATTCCCTAGTAGTGTTGTCTTATGTATGCCATTGACTATTATGGCAAAATACTGATTTGGGTTTAAAAGCTTATTTCTCCCTTTTTTCTTATTTTCGGCTGATCCCATTTGCGTGTCGCTGCCCTAAGCTTAAACGGCCGAGATCGGCCAAAAAAAAAAAACTTGTTTTTTACAAATTTGCAACTATTTTTCATGCCAATGGCCATATATTTGGCCATTAACATGTCTACTATGTTGGATACATCCTTTTTTTCAAGCTGTCATGCCTCCGTTTTGTAATTTGCAGAAATGCATTCGGTTACTAACTGAATACATTTCTGCAAGTTACATTATTCCTGCACAGATGCCTGCCTGCTTTCTGGACCACTAATTCACCTCATTTGCATGGTTTTCACCAGCAAATGAGGTAATTAGCATATAGCAGTGGTGTCCATGCAGGAATAGTGTAGGCACGCTTGTGCACATCTCAGGGGCTCGTTCCTGGATCGCTCGGCAGCCATATTGCATGCAGCAGTTCTTGCACTATTCAGGCACTCCATGCAGAGCTTGCTGAATTAATCTACTATTCACTCCTTTTTAAACATTTATTTTCTATCTCTTCTTAAAATCCTCCCCATGGTCTGTCATTCTTAACTCACTTTGTAAGTTTAACACTGAAACTAATTTATATTCTGCTGTATTACCAGTAGTTATATTACTGGTCTCACAGTATCATATTTCAATTCATCTGCTCTCTGTAATTCTAATATTTTTACCCATTAATAAAAAGAAATTACAAAGTCCTGATTTTTAGTTGGTTTACTAAGTCTTCACATAATAAACCCGATAATATCTACAACTCTCCTCTTTTCCTTTCTGAATGTTTTTCTTGTAGATTAACCATTGTTTCCTAAGTATAATGTGATTATTTAGTACTTTGCACGAACACTTTAATGTTAAAACTTAAGATATTTGTTAGGGTCTCATATTATCATTTCTTATCAGATAATTCCAAAAATCTGTATTAACTTATTTTTAAAACATTGGATCCTTAAATAATTGCATAAATTGCTTGCCTGTCCTGTGTAGTTAATAATATTCTCTTTGGCTTTTTTTATTGATTTGAACTCTGTCTAAACATCTTTCTTATAATTCTTTTTTTTAAATATACTTCCTTCTTTGTTCTACATTCATTCTTTTCCATGGACGCAATCAAAGAGCACCACTTTAATTCTCATCTTTGCTACCATCCATTCTTTGTTTTTCATTAACAATGTTACCAGGAACACTTGTCACTGACTGCCCTTTACTATGCTTAATAGTTTATGTTTCATCATTCATCTCACTGTGTATACCATTCAAGTGCTCTGTCCACCCAAGCACTTTGTAACATCGTCTGAATTGTTTCCCTTGATTTGAACAGCTAATTTTTTCTTGCATGAACGTGACTTAATTTCATATTGGTAGTGCAGCGGTAGCATTGTTGCCTCACAGCCAAGAGGTTCTCCCGTTTGATTCTCGGCTGGAGTGCGGGGAGTGCCTTCTGTGTGCAGTCTGCATGTCCTCCCCACGGTTGGGTGGGCATTCGAAAGACATGCGTAAATGGGCGTGCCTTTGTTGAAGGTTGAACATCGAGCTGGCACCTCGGCGTTCGTGAAAATCTACTGCCAATCATTAGCGGACCGGAGTTCCGCTGTGGCGACCCCTAACCGGGAAAAGCAGAAAGACAACAACAACAACATACAGTTTGGCTTCGAATATGATTATAGATTAACCCCTTCAAAGCTCTTCTTTCTAAATTGCTCAACTTGAAGCTCTCTTCTTTGAAAAAAAGACACAGTACAAATGACAAGCCGAGGTTATAATCACTTTCCCAGTTTAGCAAAATAGAATTTGTGCAGTCTGGTCTGTGGCATTCTAGTCCATTAAAAAATCCTTTACTCAAAATTACAGATTTTTGTGTTGGGGCAGGCATAATCAGCCTAGATCCTAATGGCAACCTATATCAATTTCTCCTTGTGCAGATGTGAATAAAAGTGCTTTTTTGTTCATTCATGTTCTGTGGTAATATTATTTGAGCATATGTAGATCTCAAAACAATTGTTATTAAAATGCTCTAAAGTAGTTCTCCATACAGATTCATAGCTTCATAGCTACTTACTAGCCTATTGACGTGTAAGCATCTTAAGAGCTGCATAGAACTTGTACTAAATGGCAAAACCTACTTACACCTGGGGGATATTGCTAATATAGTAGCAAATAAATGTAATGTGAATTACACTCCTGAGACGATGATTCAAAGCCGTATGATACCCACATCTCTCAAACACTCCAGTATCACTAAAGATCATGTACTGAAAGTGTAGTCCAAGGCTACGAACACTTCTGCCATAGGACCAGATAACACGGCAGGCTGTTTGTTAAATAGTACTAAACACTTCCTGGTTTAACTTCACCATAAACTATTTCACATGAGCCCTAGTACAGTCCTGAAACTATGGATTACAGTACAGCTGATGTCACTCCAGAAAGGTGGTCCTACTAACAACCCCAGAAACTATAGACCCATCAGCCTGATAAGTCTCATTTCTAAAGCCATACAGCACATTACAACAGACTTTATAAACACTAACATTTAAAATCTCATCAAGGTAGAGCTGCAGCTATTTGGCTTTGTAAAATGCAGATCCTGGAAACTTCTTCAACAAAGTAACACAAGCTTTTGACAGTGATCATACTATGCACATAATCTACCTTTGTTTGGACAAAGCATTTGACAGTATGCCCATATGCACATAATTAATACCCTAAATGTTACAAATACACCTCTTTGTGGTAACAAGGGTAGCAAATTGGCTAGAAAACAGAACCAACACAGTGCAGGTAGCAGGGACAGCATCAGAATACATGCAGGTGACAAGTGGGTTACAAGAAAGGTTGGTGATGGGAATGCTTTTGTTCAGTGTTTACCTCTCTGACCTATGGACTAAAAACCAAGACATATGATCGATTGGCTTTGTGAATGACTGCACACTGGAACTCATTGTCAAATTCCTCCCTGACACAGTAGCCTTACAGCAGGAATTTACACTTATAGATGCATGGTATATTTAAAATGGGTTTAAATTAAATACCAAAAAAGCAACACTGTTGTATTTTGCAGATAAATTCCCCCAGCATATATAAATGAGAATAACCCAATTCAAAATGAAAATGCAATGAGAGTCTTGAGAACCCTACTTGATAGTTCTCTCTCTGTCTTCTTTTATTGGGCCTGTATCAGATTGTCGAAACTACAGAAAGTTGAATACTTTATCGACCTCTATTTGCCAAACTCTGAATCCATCAAATGATCGTTTCCATGAAATATTTCCCATGGTAAATAACTAGTGGGCCATCATCATGAATTTGCCCTTTTCTCCACTGTAGTGCAATCTCAGAGTTAGTATATTTAGTAAGGGAGGGTGTGGGGGTGCAGCCCCCCACTTTGGGGGATGTGCAGGATGTAGCCCCCCTACCAGGGTAAGTTTTACATTTTGCTGTTTTTATTGCAGTCGGTAGGTTGGCCAACGTATTACTTACTGTGGGAAAGATTTTCATGGCAGCAATCGTTTGACGGATTCATGTTTGACAAATAGGGGTTGATGAAGGAGTATTCGAACTTTTGTGATTTTTGATAATGTGATATAACCCCCCTTTGATCACTATGTAGCAATAGTTCTCAGGAAATTTGGCTACCTGGTACAGCTGATCACCAATGGAATGTCATCCAAATCTAAAGATATTAATGTGCCTCTATTTTCAGCAAGTATGTCATTCTAATCTAAAGATGTTAATGTGCCTCTGTTTTCAGCACTGATCAGACCAATTATAAAATATAATGTCCCTTTTAGAATATACCTCACCAGACATATCAAACCATTGAAAAGACTCCAGAGGTTCATAACAATGAAGATCATATGCTTAAGATTGGTAAGCTAGCAGAAAAGACTAGAAGCACTATCTCTCTTTTCTGTATTTTATATCTTCTCAGAGGAGACCTGTGTCTTGCCTTCATAGCAATCAGGGAACAGCAGTGTAGGATCACTTGTACCTTCACACATTAAATGGTTCCGCAAATATCAGAACAAGGGATCAACATATCAATAAAGCAATATGGAGAGAAAGATTCATCACTCAACATATCCCTCACCTCTGGAATAGACTTCCCTTACAGATAAAGCAGTGTGATACACTATCTGCTTTCATACGGGGGGGGGGGGTGTAATTGGATGGGAATTCATAACTTCACCCCAGGATTGACTGGCCTATCCCTACTTGAGAGGGGATGTACAGTCTATGATGGTAACTAACAAGGCTTAATGTTTACAAAACTCAGTAGCCTTGGACTTCCTGTGATTCCTATGTGAAGTCAAAAACAGTAGGATAAATTGTCCTATACATGACCCAAAGAAGAGACTTTGAGTTGCTTACTTACCTTTAGCAAAAGATGTTTCCAGTGTTTAGAAGCTCCCCTTAAGAAGATGGAGTCACTAAATCTGCTGCTGGAGGATGAGTACTATATAAGAAGTGTAGCATTTGTTTGAAGATTACCATCATGATCAGCCCAGCCATATAAAATTGTATGTGTTGTTAATGAATCTTTTACAAAAGGCACTGGATATTTATGTCTAATTTCACTTCTTGATCTGTGTTGATACTAAATAGCTTTAAAAATTTACCATTTTCAATTTTAGTATTGCCAAGAAATATTAATTGGAAATTAGTCCTACTTATGGATTAATTTTCTTAGAAATGAATAGGAGAACTCTTCTCTTTTTTTCTACCAGGGTCCAGTATAATCAGGCACATTTAAGTTTATTTACTTATTTCCTGACTGTGTTAATCCCACTAGGTCATGCTGACTGGGAGAAGTTTGCCCAGGATACCAGGAGAAATTCCTGTACTCATTTTGATAAGTGCCATGGGATTTTTACATCTACCTGAGCTGCCAGCAACTCCAGCAGGTGGGATCTCAGTTTAACTGAGCACAGCACACCCCATCCATTCTGTTGCACTGCATTCCTAGGAATGGAAAATGGAAACCAAGCACTGAGGGTGGGGCTAATATCCATAGCCTTCTCATCCTCCAAATTCAAAGGTGAGTGTGGTACATGTTGAGCTACTAACATTCAAACTATGTAAAGATGGTGTCATTGTACATCGAGTCACATTAATAAAATACTTCACTTACTATAGGTCATTTTTAACATTTAATTTTCCAATCTGTGAATAAAGAAAGCATTCAACATCAGTTCATCAACATGTGCTTGGCTTCCATAATCCCTTGATTTTTACTTATGACCAATTCATAGACTTGTAAGCACGTCTAGCAATTGGAAAGTGATTTTTCTTCAGACTCCAAGAAAAGCACCTGGATTATCATAAGCTGTGTAGTGCAGCAGGTTGTCACTGCAACAGTGAATGGAAAACCTAAGAAAAATATGTTTTTTTTACTGTGCAATCTAGTCAGATCAGTATACATTTCAGGTGCTTCTCATTATGAGGACGTCTTTCTGGTATTTAAATGCATCTGTCTCTAAGCCTTCATGTATAATTTGTCTTCCAGGTTCATGACCTTTTAATTCTGGTGGCTCCCATGATCCTTTGATACAAGTTGTTTTGATATAAGTTTTTCTGCCCTAGTACTGGCACTCTTAGCAAATTCATTTAGGAGGAGATGGCAAAGAACAATCCAAAATGTGACCTTTATAGTTGTTCAGTTAAATAAACAAAGAACCTTAGTCAGACATAAGGGATGCTAAGATCTACGCCTTTATTCATACCTTGGGTGGTAAGTCATCCAAGTAGTCTGGCCTGTCTCATTCTGAAAAAAAGCTGCTTGGAGCTAGTAGGCGGGCTTTCCATCCAAATGCAAAGTGGGGAGGGGGCCAGGTGCACTGCCAATCAAATGGTAAGCAGGAGCAGAATGGATTAAGATGAAATAAACTTTAAAAATGGAAACTGGCTTTTAGGCCATGGAATGTCACCTCAGTGTCTGAGAAGGAGGCGGTGTATGTGGGCAAAGGTGGAATTTACTAACTAGATATAGTTGGTCTTACCACTTTGCACAATGTTACTTGTGGAACCAAACCTTTCAAATGTGGGTATTCTTTCTGGTATTCACACTTTCTAGAAATCTAGGCCAGATGTAGGGATACCAACAAGCCTCAGACTGTGTGCCGAAGAGTTGAAGTTTGTGTCAGGAAATAAATGGGTTGTTTCAGTGCAAATTTAAGTTGCATACATAAAACTCTTTTGTCTGTGCATTTTCAGATTGTCAATCATTTTGAAACTGTGTATTAATTATTCAAAAGATCCTACCTACTGTAGTTCTATTAGAACACTTCAACACTTATATGGGAATCATGGAGATCCTTGGAGGGTTGTTGATAGGTTGGAACAGCTTACTTGAGCAGAACCTGAGCTGCATATTGAATTTGGACATCTGATGTAGTAATGGATTATATGTAATACTTACAACATTCAAACACAAGGACACTGATAAGTTGATTTGGCAGTAGAGGACTTTGGGTTGAAGTGCAATGACCAGCTCTGTAATCATCTAAGGTCATGTCATTAGATTTGAGTCCATATGTTCTGGACACCTAGTCATGATAGGTACTAAGCAGTCAATTTGTCACCACTTGATGTAGATTTCAGGCAAACAAATTTGATGAAAGCTATAAAAACTAAGGAATCTCAGACATGTAATGAAGTTACCTAGTGAATGCCTTGCAGATGATTTTGTATAAGCTGGGTTTAACTCCCTAAATATACCACAGGAGACTGGTAAGAAGGATTCAGAATAACCACTGCTCAAGACCATTCAAGACCTTAGTAGCTGAGATGACTGTTGGAAGCTGTGGACAAAAGATTGTTAATGCTAGTTATGGCAGTAACAATAGTACCAGTGAATGGATGCTACCCATAAGGAAAGAGGCTTTCCAAGCAGTGCTAGCAAGGAAGGTCTTCAAATATGGCAATTAAGTTTCAACAAGGCACGAAACATTTGCAGTAGTCCCATAGATGAATGTCTAAGCATGTTGGAGTTTGTGGAAGTCATAGAGGATGACTTTCAAATGAACTTAAGGGGTTCTAGCAAGCCGTGCTGTTACTCCTGATGGGGAGGCAGGATTCTTCCCAGGTTGTAATGAACAAAGGAGAATAAATATTTACCTCTATTAGGAAATAATGTCATGAGCAGGAAGGAATACTCTGATAAGATCCTGAGTCTAGATAGCATGCCATCTCCTGAAGTGCTATGCCAAAAGACAGTTAAAGGATTCATCCATTTCTGAAAATGTCATATAACTCTGCAGATCAAATGGTTTCAGTGTGGTAAGGCAGCAGAACTGTATGAGAGCGAATGGAAAATGGTGAACATATTATGCATTGCTAGAATGCTTTGGTTGACATACATACATACAAATATTTCAGGAATGGGCATTAATGCCCTTCCTGCCTTGCCAATATATCAAAACAGTTATTCCCATAATAGGTGCCCAGGCTGTTCTTAAAAAATATCTAAACTAGTGCTTACTTTAATGTAGTTTAATAGCCTATTCCATGCATGGATGAGACAGTGGTACAGCAGTGATGTTGTTGCCTCACAGGTTTTCCAGTTCAATTCTTGGCTGGGGTGACTTCTGTATGGAGTCTGCATGTCCTCCCTGCATTTGTATGGGTTTCCTCCGGGTGCTCTGGTTTTCTCCCATGTTACAAAGACGTGTCTGGAGCATTTCTCCCTGGACCGTCACTGAAAAGTGGCTCTGTTCCAAGTTGGACTTTCCCAGTTAAGAAATGTTAAATAAATAATAAAAGCAGCTGCTCTATCAGATAACCAATTAGTACACTTCTCATTCCTATGGAATCTTGTACATAGGTTGTCTTTGGATTCTCTAGTACTTTTGGATAACCCCAAACATTCCCAGAGGTAGTTGTCTCTAAATGCCCTATATACCTGAATAAGATCTCCTCTTAGATATCTGTAAGATACCCTGTACAAGTTCAGATATTTTAGTCTTTCATAATAA
This sequence comes from Protopterus annectens, assembly GCF_019279795.1. Taxonomy (NCBI): domain Eukaryota; kingdom Metazoa; phylum Chordata; order Ceratodontiformes; family Protopteridae; genus Protopterus; species Protopterus annectens. The sequence goes on along the minus strand of NC_056725.1, from coordinate 1,321,925,775 downwards.
CTTAAATTTTCATATCCATGGATGTTCTTGTTATATTTTTGCTGTACTCTTTCCAGTTTACTCATGCTTGTTTTCAAATAAGGTTTCCATATTGTTATTCCATACTTGAGTTTTAGTCTTATGTAACTAACAATGACTTCACCATTTCTGATTTCCTAGACTTTATTAATCTTTTTATACAACCTATAGTTCCATAACTGTCATTAACCAATTGGTTGATATGATTAGAAAAACTCAAGCTGGATCTACATATATATACCCAGGTCCTTAAATGAGTCTACAGTTTCAATTACTGTGTGCTGTATTAAATATTTATCTTTCAAATATGCCTCCCAAATCTCATATGCTTAGCCTTTTATGTATTTATCAGCATATTATTCTTCTGTATCCAAATGGTCAATTTAGTCATGTTTTTTTTTTTTTTTTTTTTGCAGATATGCCCTATCTGTAACCCTGTAATCAGTTTACCCAATTTCAGATCATCTGCATACAGACTGTAGAATGCCTTGGATGAAAAAAGTTAGGTCTAAAAGATACAATCAAGACAAGTAAGAGCCTAGGACAGAGCCCTGTGGGACATCCTTACTATAACCAAGAATTTCACTGGTTCAATTGCTGTAGGATTTATTTATTTATATATTTGTTTATTTATTTATTTATTTACTTATTTATTTGACATTTGTTGACCCGGAATGGCTGACTGAGCTTGCACCCTTTTTCAGCAGAGGCCTGGGGAGAAAAACTCCACAAAGTATTACATACACTATAAAAATATTTACCAACAGTACAGTATACAAGGTAATATAAACATGCATTATAATGCTTAGATTCCCAACTGTAGCATGAAAGTTTAAAAGGTGTTATTTACAAAAAACGCAATAAAGCAATATGTTAAAGTCATTCATATATCTCCAATGCATAAGGAATTCCCCATTCAGAAGGGACGTGATGACATTTAACTCAGAGTTTAAAATAAGAGCACAGAAAGTATATCAAATCTTAGTTCTTACAGACAACAGCATGTACATCAATAATCAGGAGCAGAGAGGAAGTTGATAGAGAGAGCAGGAGACAGAAAAAGGTTAAGTGTCAAGAGAAAAAAAAAGGGGGTGGCTATGGGTAAAAGAGGGAAAGTTAAAGATTTTTATTTAAATTTATAAATAAGAGAAGAGAGTAGTAGTATTAGAATCAAGTGAAATCTAAGAAAGTGGAGTAAGCTAAGTGGGAAAAGAAGGGAGGGAAGTAAATATAAGTACTAGAGAAATTTAGTGAAAAAAGGTATTAGTTGTTAGAGTTCTGTGGCTAGAATTAAGTATGATTTGAGAAGGGGCTGTATGCAATGGGGGTCAGGTGATTAAATTCACAGTGGATGTGTACAGGAGCAAGTTCAGGTATTAGTAAAGTGGACTTTTAGGGTGATTTTAAATGAGTGGGGCTGTGTGACAGATTTGATTATTCATCATGTCCCATTTGTAAGCCATGCAGCTATCCATCTTATCAAGAGAAAATCAATGCCTAGTTGTTATAATGTAGTGATCATTGTTTTGTGTATGACCCTGCCAAATGCTGAACTTAAATCTACATAAACTATATCACAGCACACTTTTTCATTCATAGATGTTATTATATTGTTATAGAACCTCATGTTATAGATGGTATTAGATCTATTTTCAACATATGCTTGCTGATGTATGGTTTCAAGTCCCACCCTTTCCAGTTCTAACAATAACTTATCCAGTATTACCTTCTCCATTATTTTTCCGCAACATGATAGTAGACTTAATGGTCTGTATGACTCTGGGTTTGTCCTACTCCCCTTTCCCTTAAAGACAGGTTTAATAAGCACATGTCTCCAATTCTGACGAATCTCCTCATACTTATATGACCTAGTAGATCATAGACATAATGGTACTCTAAGTTCTTGCTGAAGTATTCTTAGGTTATTATTACTTATTTCGTTTCCTCCCAGTGCTTTACTTAGATCATGTTTGGATAGGTCTTTTTCAAAATAATCTATTTTGATTCCAGTATCTGAGGTTACCAGGATATTACTAGAACGACTTATCAACCCCATTTGTGGAGCCTAACTGTTTTATGTAGGATTTTGTAAGTATATCTATAATCTGTTGTGGTTGAGAATAAATTTTAGAATCTGCACGCAGTTTATCAATTTTTATTTATTTATTTATTTTATTTTATTTTTGTTAACCTGGAAAGTCCGACTGGACACAGGTCCATTTTCAGCGGAGGCCCAGGGAGAAAAGCTTCATGATACAATACAATATTAGATTAAAACAGTACAAAGCAATTCTTAACATTTATAAGTAGTACAGAGGACCATTTACATGGCATGTGATAACTCTAGTAGAATATACAGTCAGTACTCTAGTAGAATATACAATTAGTACAAATAATACAAATATATATATCTCTAACAATAGTTCTCTCTTTAAAAATATTCTGCTTAATTTAAAGCTAAAATGTATTGTTTTAACAAAATATAATATATATAATCATTTCTTTAAGCGTGCCAATGTATTTCTTGATTATAAGTGTTGAACCTTATAATAATAAAATAATGTTTCTTAATATAATACATAAAAAACTTCAAATTCATGTATACTGAATGTAATTGAAACTAATTGATTAATTATATCATGTGATTTGAATTTCACTATTTAATGAGTCGCGTAACAACGCTCATGCATTTGTCCTTGAAAAAGCCTGGTATTACACGGGTGAAAGCGCTTGGTTCACTGTATTCGTTTCAATAAAGACTGTCAACTTTTTGAAAATAACTGGCTAGCATCAACATTCGTATTAAGTCTGTAAAAATCTTTTTGCTATTGGTTCCGGGTCCTAAATACCAAGAAGTAACAGTAATTACTTTAGTAACACAAACAATGTCTAGTTTGTTCCTTTCCCTGGTAGTTTTTTTTACATTCTGAAGCAATTACAGCTCGTGAACATATGTAGTAAACAACTTCCTTAATAATGCTGTTGAATCAATATTATGCCAATCTGTTTCTGGTAAATTTAAGTCCTTAGCCAGTATTATTCTTCTGTCCTGTGTTTCATGCAAGAAATATATGAATTCCTCTATGTCATCAGCAATTGACTTTGGTGGTCTACATACTCCAACAATTGTTATATGTTCCAGGTTTGTCTTTATTGACATGGTTACACAGTCTATAGTATTAGTGTCATCACGTAATAATCAGATGTCTAATAACTATCTTTAATCCTGATCATAACATCTCCACCTGTTTTTTTTGTTAGAATGTAAACATTTATACCCTGACAGAACTGGTTGCCAGTCATTATTCTTTAAGTATGTTTCACAAACAGTAACAACATCAATCTTGTGGAAACATAGGAAATTTTCCAATAATTAAACTTTAATATTCATGATCCTAGTATTAACATCCATCAGAGATGCATCAAATGTTGCTAGCTGTGAACTGTTAAATTTTCAGACCTGGCAAAAATTCTGCCTTTTGTTTGTCAACTATTACAAAATAATTGCTGCAAAAATTCTCTTCCCTGATCTTGAAAAATGCACACTATTCTGTATGAACAAGTGTGCCCAAAATTAGTCTTGGATATTATGTTTTTTAAATGGGACATCTTTTCATGTAGGTGTTTATCCCAAAAATCTTTTCATTCATGGTGACCTGACTCTCCTTTCTATATGTGATTTATAAAAAAAAAATATGTCCTAACACCAGTACAAGCTATACTATCTAAGAGGGCTGTAAGTTCCCAACTAACAGTCAGAGAGTCATTGCAGATGAGATCATTTGTACTGACATGAATAAAAACAGATCCGTACTTCCTTACATTAAGGCATTCCAAGGCTTGTCTCACATCCTCTGTTTTTGTTCCTGGCAAGCATAACACCATTTGATATTCATTGTCTTCTCTGCAAATGTAAGTATCAATTCCTCTAATAATTGAATACACATTTACAAGAATATCTTTTCAGATCAGATCTGAAGAATCTTCAACTTTTAATTCAGTAATATCTGCTTTATCAGTTGTTACAAAGGAATTATCAACATCACCATTAGTCTTATTAATCTCACTGTTTTCATTATGTTTTACTTTTGCAAGCATACAGTTCTCATCCAGATGGCTTTGTACATCTGCAGCTAGAGACATGTAGTCAACATCTGTCTTTCTCTTTTTTTACTTACAGTAGTGTTCTTCAGTCCATCCATGTTCAGTTTGGATTCTTCCTTTTCACCTGCCCTTTGCCTCTTTTTTTCTACCTTTTCTTTTGGAAACACGCTGCCTTTTTCTGTAGACTGAGGATTTTCTAATAGAAGAATGTTGTCATTTCCTGTAATCTGTGTGTTACATAACAAAGCCGTGCCCTTTTTAGTAATAGTAAAATGTTATCATTTCCAGTAATCTGTGTGTTACTTAACAAAGCCGTATCCTTTTTAGTAATAGTAAAATGTTATCATTTCCTGTAATCTGTGTGTTACATAACAAAGCCGTATCCTTTTTAGTAATAGTAAAATGTTATAATTTCCTGTAATCTGTGTATTACATAACAAAGCCGTGTCCTTTTTAGTATGCATTCTCTTTACTTTATATGTATCAGTTTCTTTTTCTTCATTATTTGTTGTGAACTTCCTCCTTTTCACTCTTTTGTATCTCCTAAACACTCTGAATCCTCAGATTGCTGAATACTTGTATCCAGAATTCTAAAGTCGTCAGGGGCATCATCTTGTTTCATAAGGTTTAAGTGATCTTTACAGACAAAAAGACACATTTTTTTCTAAATGTGTTCCATTTGCTCTTTGTCTAACATTATTTATCTCACCAGTCCAGTCACTAATATATGTAACAAAGGTTCTCCAAATGACGCTAATTGCACAAGTACAATTATCATCTGTAAGTCTAAATTTACTACTATAATGGTGAGCAATCATCCAACTTTTGACATGAGGAACACAAATCACCAGTGTTATCAGCTGTTACCTTAAAATATACATAACGTTTATTATGCTGTACAAGATATTTCTGCTTACGAAAATCATTAATGGCATACTTATTGAAGGAATCCATATTCAGCTGCAAATGAATAAAAAATATAAAAGAAAAGAATAATTAAAATCAGTGACCACAGAATTCATAGAGAACTTAAATCAACTTCTGTGAGTAAAATCACACAGACAACATACAACTAAATACTAAACTAAGTACATTAAAGCTGTTCCTCTGAATGTAGAAGTTCTCGAAGTCAGATGACAGCTGGAATTTCTTTACATCACATGGGTAGCTTCTGTGTCGCTATCACTTGCAGCTGCACCTCTCTTTAACAGTAAAGATCAATAAATCACAAAGTAAGACAGGATCATTTAGATAAGCTCTGGATTGTCCTCTCTGTAGTCTGTTTGACTTTATAACTGACTAGATCCCTTAGATTGCCTAGTGTTTGCTTTCCAAAACATATCCCTTTCAAACAGAAAACAGTGAAAATTAAGGCAAAACAACAAATTATACATCAAAGCAAATCTTGTGTACAAGCTAACCTAAACAGTGGTAATAAATAATGATACATTATTTTGGTCGCCCGGACTTTTTCCATTACTATAACTCTTTTTTTAAGCAATGGAAAATGCAAGATCTCCGTTACTTCATACTGTCTCGCTATGTCAAACTCCTTTAACATAGCGAGACAGTTTGTAAAAAGCAACGGAGATCTTGGTTTCTCCTTTGCTTTTTTTAAAAGCTGTCTCGCTATGTTAAACCCATTTAACATAGCAAAACAGTTTGTAAAAAGCAACGGAGATCCTGCTTTCTCCGTTGCTTTTGCCCAAAGCTCTGATGTACTGTGTAGGCATACGCATGCGCAGTACATCAGAACTGCTGCAGAATACCAGACAGCTGCGGAAGGGCAGCAAGGAGGCATTATACAATGCCATTATTTAAGAAAAGTAAATTTTTTTCCTTAAATAATGTCATTGTATAATAGCAATAACCCACTTCTGGGTGTGGGTAATGCTGGATTTACCCATGGTTGGCTTTGTTTGGCCACTCAGGCTTCACCCTCGTGACCAAACTACACCAACCATGGGTAAATCCAGCATTACCCACACCCAGGCATGGGTTATTGCTATAATATGAGATGTTGGATACAGACAGCATAAATAATTTTTTTCTGGAATTTTGCTCAACAACGTAGTCAGATCTGGAGTATATCTGGGCTTAGTTTCTACAACAGGTTAAGAAACATGGCAATTCAGAAAGATATCAAAGCTCAGCCTCTGCTCTTCTGGACTGAATGAATAAGTTTAGGGGGTTTGGCACTTAGTGAGGATGCATAACAAAAGAGGTGTACTAGGCAAGGCCTATGGGGATTTAACCCTAGGACATACTGGAAGGATTTTATATTTTTGCTATCCTAATAATGTGCAGAATTCATACAAGATGAGCAACAGTCTGTTGTTATGAGCTTGCTACCAGCATGAGTCACACAAGGGCAAGCAGTTTTGAAAATGAATTGATGTTTTTAATATAATTTTCAGTGAAATGGGAACTGATATGTGGACATCCTAAATTCTAGACTTAGAAACAAATCATTAACATTTACAATATCTCAGAGAGAGAAACTGTGCAAAAAACAATTATGGCTATAGTACACTATGTACCTTTCTGAAACCAGGGTACCCACTGCAACAATTAATACCATCTTACGCTAAAACAAGTATGTCTGTAGTGCACTATGTACCTTTCTGAACCCAGGGTACCCACTGCGACAATTAATACAGTCTTATGTTAAAACAATTATGTCTGTAATACACTATGTACCTTTCTGAACAAAGAGTACCCACTGCAAGAATTATGACCATAGTATAATATGTACCTTTCTGAAACCAGGGTACCCACTACAGCAATTAATACTGTCTTAAACTGCTGCAAATTCTGAAGTTCCCTTTATAATAGCAAGAAGGGCCTGAATGGTAGGAACTCATACATGCATTAATGCATATAAGGTTGCAACCTTTTCAAATGTCAAAAGTGGGTCATTTTTTTAAATAATTGTGAAATTAAGACTTCACTTTTTTCCAAAAACAAAAGCTCAGTCTTGCATAATTTGATATATGTTTGTTGTTACATATCATATTAAGATGTTTCAGACACAAAATTATTGTTTCATACAACTATTAAAGGAAGCTTAGAAAGTATTTTTTGTCCTAAAACTTCAGGGCATTTGCCATTTTTTCATGTTTTTTCACTGGATAGATCAGCACCACTGGAGACTTTCTGGCACTAAGATTGAATGATCATAACCTTAACTACACAACACATAACAAGTAAAAATCAAAACTAGAAA
>NC_056725.1:1321715927-1321913427 GCF_019279795.1 Protopterus annectens | reverse complement strand
AAACTGAAAAACACTCCCCAGGATTCAGTAAGCCCTGCATGATGCGCAGGAATAGTGCAGGAGCTGCTGCATGCAATATGTCTACCAAGCAATTCAATATAGAGCTCCCGGGACCTGCATGAGTGCTGCTACACTATTCCTGCATGAGCACCACTACCTTATGCTAATTACCTCATTTGCTGGTGAAAACCATGCAAATGAGGTGAATTAGTGATTGAGCAAGCAGGCAGGTGTTTGTGCCAGAATACTGCAACATGTAGAAATGTATTCAGCTACCAGCTGAATACATTTCTGCAAATAAGAAAACTGAGGCATGACAGCCTCAAATAAAGCATGTATTCCATTTATTAGGCATGTCAATGGCCAAATATATGGTCATTGGCATGAAAAATAGTTTTAATTTTCTAAAATAAAACTTTTTTTTTTGACCGATCTCGGCCATTTAAGCATAGTGCAGTGGCGCAGAAACGGGATCGTACCAAAAAAAAAAGGGGGGGGGATGAATTTTGAGAGAAATCTGCATTTTGCCATTATAGTCAATGGCATGCAGAATGAAAACAATACCAGGTAATAGTGGTTGCTAAGGGAAAGGCTCAGTGTAAGTGTAGTAACTCTGGAGTAAGCCAGTGGTGTATGCAAATGTGGGGATTTATACTGAATCTTAAATTTTTTCTAAGTGTCAGACTGCACCTAACCGTATAGGTGCTCTAACACCATCGTGTAGACAGGAGGAGCTAACATGAAAAGGGGGTGTGTCATGCTTGCTGTAAGCAAATTGGAGCTCAGTAGCCTGTGTTTGCCCTTAGCTAAGCACAGCTAAGGAAGAGGGTGTGTCTGAGGCTGTATTTTCTTATTCCATGAAATGCAGAACATGTTTGCATCCAGGGGAGGGCCAGTTCTGTTTAAAAGTGTTTACTTTAGCTAAACTGGTGTGCACACCGGGCCAAAAACAAAAAAAAAAAAAAAAAAAAAAAACACAGAGGATAGCAGAATTGTTTACATGTCAGCAGTGGGAATATGCAGGGCGCATCAGGGCTTAAACGGGGAGGAATTGGGAAGGGGAAACAGCAGAAGGAAGGCAATCAAGGAGAACTACCGTAGCTGTCAGCTGAAATGTATCAGAATCAGCCAATTACAGCGGCAGCCCAGTACACTACTATAAACTATGCAAACACCTTTCAGTCTGGTTTTCCCACAAACTCTACACCTCTGGTGTACACATTCGGGGGAATTTTAAACTGACAAAACTAACAAAACATGTTAGGGGCTGCTGTTGCTTTGATTTATCAGTATGTGCTAGAGACTGATGGTGGTGAGGAGGATAATGCTGACAACCAACTCAGACTGAGGAGGAGGCGAAGAGTGTTCAGGCCCAGGGTAACCTACCAGGAGCTACATGATCTGGAGATAGTAGAGCACTACAGGGTGGACAAGGACATACTTCAGAAATTTGTTGAGGTGTGCCAGCCTTGCCTCAGACCAAGAAACAACAGAGGGAACCCATCCCAGTGGATACCAAGGTATGTATAGCCTTAAGAATACTAGCTACATGTACTTTTCAAAGACCAACTGGGGATACCATTGGGATCTCACAGACATCTGCGTCCAGGATACTCCACCAGTTCCTGGATGCCATGCAATTGCATGCAGCTGAGTACGTTTACTTCCCCAGCACCCATGAGGAGAGGACCAGCAATATGCATCTTTTTCTCAGTGTAGCAGAATACCCGGAGGGACTTGGTGCCATAGTCTTCACACACATCCACATCAAAGTACCACCCAGTGACCAGGGTAGGGTCTACCTAAACCACAAGGGGTTCCCCTCCATCAACTGCCAGGTCATGTGTGATGCCCAGGGGATTATCATGAATGTGTATGCTGGCAACCCTGGAAGCTATCACGACTCCCACATCTGGCATTCATCACAGCTGTACCGGGCATTTGCCATTGGGGACATCCCATATGGCCATCTGGTAGGGGATGCTGACTATGCACTCGAGCCGTGGATGATGACACCCATCAGAAATGAACACACACCCACACAAGAATGCCATAATGAGGCACACTCACAAACCAGGATCATTATAGAGTTTTTGAGATGCTCAGGTCATGGTTCCTCTGCCTTGACATATCCGGTGGAGCCTTGCAGTACTCTCCAGCCACATGTGCATTAGTCTATATTACATTGTCGAAAGCCGGCAATATCGAATCTGATATTGTCGACACAACAATAGCGAATGTTCAGAATATCGAATGTGTAAACATAAATTTCCGTAAGGGGAGATTTCCATTTACTTCAATGTAGTGCAGTCTCAGAGTTGGTATATTTAAGTACCAGGAGGTGCAGGGGGGCTTGCCCACCTGCCACACCCTTTAGTTTTTCTTTTTTTTTTTTGACTTATTTTTTAGGAACATTCAATGTTTTAATAGTTCGATCATTAAAGGTCGACCTTTAGTGATTCGAACTATTAAACATTCAATGTTCTAATATAGACCCCATGTGGACACATGTTCATAGTATGTGCCATGCTACACAATATGAGCCTGCGGAAACAACTGCGGCAGGAACAAAACTGGGAAGGGCCACACAGTCCCAACCATTGTCAAGGTCTCCACAGGCACAGAGGGACTCAGAGGAGGAACATCCTGAGCTTGCCCCTGTAGTCAGAAGGAGGTGTGCCCAGTATGCCGTGTACTTGGCAAAAAGTCAACACACATACACTGACACTATAGGACCCAAGGGACTGATCTCTCTTTCTGACTTGCACACACAGTAAAATGGATGCCAAACAACACACCACCTATACCCTACCATGTATAGGCAGTGTGCTGTGTGCAACCAACATAGTCAGCCCACAAGCACCATCCTCACAACAGCCTCAGGCACAAAGTAAGTCCGTCTCCTTAACAAAATTAATGAATGGAGTGGAATGTTCTGATAGCATATCTATGGTATTGATTCAAACATACAAGGGAATGGGGTGACTTACTGGGATAGCTGCAGATAACTGACAGCTCTGTGGGACAGCAGTAAGTGTATTCCCAGTACTGGCCTACCCACACCATGCAGTACAACCCTAGTTGACAAATACCACTGCTGTATATGTGGCGAGCCAAATAACTTGGGGGTCATAGGTCACATGCATGGATGTCAAAGTGGGGGTCCCATAACCACCCCCAGCCTCACCCAGCAGATCAGCAGTAGAAAACCATACAGAAATGCCTGGCAAAGGCCCCCACATGGCGTCAACCATGAAATCCCCCCTACAGCCTTTTGCACAGTGATATCAAAGCAGGTCTGGCAGTGGCAGTATGGCTTTTAAAGGTAAGAAGTCTGAAACTACAAATATCTTTTCCAAAACAATCTGACCTGTGGTCAATAGGGCACACCGCTATGCTAAATGGGGCCAAAATGTTAAACAAATATCAGCACAGTCTCTTCAAATGTGTATTGTGTACAGATGTGTCACCCCCCCCCCCCCCCACAGTCCCATAGAAATGCAGTAACATGTCCCTAGCCTTAAGCAGCATCCAGATGTCAACTAGAGTGATGGCTCAACATAAAAATAAAGCAATTGTCAGTAACACCCAAAGTCAACTTACTGGTGCCATCCTAGGGTTGACCACTGCTGGCAGCCTGGGAACATATGATTATCAGAATGCACTGCCTTGCTACAGATGGCCTGCATCTGTCACACCTGGCCTACAGGTATGTGGCAAATGCCCATGCCTCACCCACAGTGCCCTGTTAGGGAGTGTCATGGGGACCATAAAACCAACATAACACAGTCTAAAAAAGGCAAAGAAAGACTATGCTGCTAACTGCTAGGAGAAAACCTGCCAGTGTCAGAGAGCTAGAAATATGGCCAAAGCCATGAATAACGGGGTGAAAAAGGTCCAAAGAGAAGGACACCTTTGAAATACTGCTCTGATAATGTAATAAAGTTGATGGAATGATTGTAGTAGCATGGAATGTCTGATGGGTACTGCAGTGTCAAATGTCAGTAATATCTAACTTCAACCTTGAGAGACTTGCAAAACACTTTTCCTTGAAAATCACACTCGTTTGCATAACCAACAAGATATATAGTCATGAATGTGGACATTCTGTGATACTCTGTACTGTCGATAGACAAGGCTAGGAGTCTAAACATGGGAATGCACTCATTGCAGGCAGTCCTAACACTGGAAGATGCTGACATGCCTGCACCCACAGAACCCTGGCCCACAGCCATGGGCGGTAACACACCCTTCCCTGATCACTCATCCTATGCAACATCCTGACCCCAAAATGTGGCAGACAAGCAAAATGAGGTGGGCTATATATATATATATATATATATATATATATATATATATATATATATATATATATATATATATACAAACACCTCCAGGCTAGTCAAACAGTCTGACACACACAAGACCCTCCAAGTGCAGTCAACTTTTGAGCAGACCCCTATACAAAGCACTGGTAGTTATAGGCAAAGATATCTGACCTAGGACACCCCCCCCATATCTTATCCCCTACAAATCTATCCGGAGTCTGCCTGTCACCATGATCCTGTCTGACATATTACCCAACTGTGGACTGGAAATCAGACCAGGCTATAACAGAAATGCACAGAGATTCCACCATTCTAACATATCACCAAGGTGCTGCACTGTTTTCACAGCTCCAGCAGTCAATTGTTCATGGGCACACCTCTCTAGGAATGAACAAGCCTTCCCTACCCAATGCACTTCCCATTGCCCTACTTTATCATTCCTGAAGATGTCTGTCATCATAGAAGTACCTTTTGTCAGGCCTCAGCCCTATAAGCTCTGTGGTGCATGCGATAACTGTCTAACACTATAGTACAAATAAGTAGTTAGGTAGGAGTTTTAGTCTCAGTCATGCCAAATGTCAAAGTATGTGTGTGTTTACAAGTTAAAGATCTTGGGTCCATTCAAACCCAGTACACTTCCCCTTTCCCACTTTAGCAGTCCTGCAGCTATCAGTCACCTTAGAAGTCCCTTTCGTCAGACTTCAGCCCCATAATCTCTGTAGCATGTGCGATAACTGTATAACAGTATAGTACCAATAACTAGTTAGTTACTTATTGGGAACTAAGTGTTTTACCAAAGGGAATGATGATGCATTTTGTGGTGTTAAGCTTCTGGCCATGCTTTCCACACCACTCATTGGCCTCAGTGATGCCTTTCTGTAGGATGTCTGCATCACTTGTGGAGTTAATGATAGCTCCCAGCTCACAGTCCTCTGTGAACTTGATCAGCCAGAGTTCCTCTGTGTTGGGCTGGACTTCTGAAAAGTAGATACTGGCCAGTACCTGGAAACACAGAGGTGACAGATGCAGGCCATCTCTGGCAAGGCATTGAGGTCTGTCAATCATGTTATCCCAAGCAGAGAGATACTGGATCCCCTGAGAATGATACACAACATATAAGCAAATGTTACAGTCAATCATTTGTTGATAGTACTGCAGCATAATACTGGGTGACAGTAGTATACTGCTCTGGGCTACTGTCACACCTGTCTGGACCACATAATCTTAGAGTTCAGCCATGTCTCTTCTCATGTAGTCCAGGGAGGTGTGTCCCAGGTCATTCACACCCACATGGATGATGACAGAGTGATACTTGTAGTTGTTGTGGAGGGCCCTGACTGGGTGTGTCATGTGCTGGATGCCTGCATGTGATAGACAGCTGGCTGTTACCACCTCCATAATCAACCTAATGAGTGGGACATCTGTGCACCTCACTATTGAATCACCCATGATTATTGCGCAAGGTGGTTAGCCTTAGGGGCTTAGGTTGAGGGGCACACTGTGTAGGTGACATATGTGTCCTTTGGCATGTGCTGTGTCATGGTGTCTGAATGGGTGTCTGTCTTGATGGTCTGTGCTGTTTGGGTAAATGGCCATTGAGTTCCTCTGTGAAGGTGGGTGTCTTCATAGGTGGTTCATAGGTGTGTACTAGGCTAACAGCCCTGGAGTCTATATAAGCCTAGCCCAAGAAGATTCCCTGGCATCATGTCACCCAAAGTTAGTTCCCAGTGTCCCTGTCAAGCAAGGCCACTGACATGATCTCCGGGGTGAACTTCCTATTGCCCATCCAATCATCAAGATTTCTCATAAAGAGAGCCAGTGAAGTGCTCTGCTTGACGTGAAAGGGAAGTTTGTTCCAGAGTATGGGAAGTCTCTGGGTTAGGAACCTGTCCCTCCAGAATGTTCTGTTTATTGTGGTAATGAGGTTTAGGTCCCTGGAGCATGTGGCACAGAGGGATTGGGGTTTCTTTAGGTGTAGCATATCTAGCAGCTCTGGGTCAGACATGGCTTTGTAGGTCAAGCCGAGATTGCCTCCAAGCAGGCGATAAGAGACAGAGTATAGCTGGAGTTTTTTGAGTCTGTCTGTAAAGGGCATGTGTCTAAGGCCTAAGATCCTCTTAGTGAGGTATTTTTGTGGTCTTTCCAGTTGTTGTAGGTGTCTAGTGAGGTACATACTAAATGAGACATTGTATTCTATAATAGGTCTAATGAGGGACGAGTAGAGAGGGTTTATGACCTCTTTCTTCCTGGGTGAGAAACCTTTTCTAATGAGATGTGCCACATAGAAGGACTTTCTGACTACATTGGCAATATGGTTATCAAAGAAGAGGTTGCTTTCAACCTGTGTCCCCAGATCTCTTATCACACCTTTGGTGTTTAGTGGACTACTGCCTATGTGGTAGTTCATGAGCACCAAATTTTCCCAAAGGGAATGACAATTCACTTTTTGGCATTGAGCTTAAGGCCATGGTTCTGGCACCAGTCATTGGTGTCAGTGAGAGCGTTTTGTAGAATGTCTACATCAGTTGGAGAATCAATAATGGCTGTCAGTTTGCAAATCATCTGTGAACTTGGTCAGCCAGAGTCCCTTTATATTGACTTGAACTTCAAAGAAGTAGATGCCAAACAGGAGAGGACCTAGGACCGATCCCTGTGGGACACCACTTGTAACTAGTTGGTAGTCAGATTTGGAGTCCACTACTTTTACAGTGTGGGTTCTATCAGTGAGCCAGTTGGCAACCCATCTTATGACATAGGGGTTTATGCCTAGTTTAGTTAGTCTATCTATGACTCTTGAGTGAGAGATGGTGTTGAAGACCTTGGCAAGATCTAGGTAGGCTGTGTGAACTACCTTGCCCTCATCCACAGCTCTGGTGACAGACCTGAAGAAGTCTATCAGGTTGAGCAGGCATGATCTACCTTTCACAAACCCAAACTGCATGGGGTACAGAGTTTGGAGATTCCCTATATCCTTATTTATAAGGTCCATAATGATGTGCTCCATAGCCTTATATATCAGACTCATCAGGCAAATGGGGCAGTAGTTACCAGGGTCTGTAGTCGCTCCTCCTTTGTGGAGTGGGATGACCATAGCAGTGCAGCATTCGGTAGAAACAAAGCCTGAAATGAGGCTGTGATTGAACAGGGTACTCAGGTGTGGCGCCAGTTCACTTTGTAATTCATGTAGAACACAGCCAGGGATATTGCCAGGTCCCATGAAAGCTGTATTCTTGGTTTTGGACAGTGTATTTTTTACCTGTGAAGCAGTGATAATAGGGACCTGGCATTCCTCAGGTATTGTGATAGGCCCTTTAGGGGGTGAAAGGAGGGTAAAGTTTGCACTGAACCTGTCGGCCAATATGTTGGCACTATTAGTTGGTTCTGTATATGTATTGTCATTGTGCTGTAACTCAGAGCAGATCTGAGTATTGTCATGTAGATTCTTGACATAATTACAGAATGCCTTGTGATTGTCATTAGAATCTGCAGCAATTTTTGTTTTCATAGCTAGCTTTAGAGGATATGATGATGGAGCTCAGTTTTTTTGCTGAGGCTGACAAGGGAGTTTTTCCAGTCTTGGGACTTAACCCTTTTCTGCAACAGTTTTTTTCCTTCTATTGTAAAGTTTGTTTATCGTGGAGGACCACCAGATTGTCTTCCTTTTTTTGGAGGAGAGTGTCTTAGTTCTGTTTGGTATGGCCCATTCCATGCATTTGTGTATGTGTTCATACAGTGCATTGGTGTATAATTCAGTCATGCACCTATTTTCCATTTTTATGGGTGTCATGAAGTTAGCCACCTCTGTTTTTAGAAGTCCAAAATTGGCTTTGGAGAAGTTTTTTTTACAGTGGTTTCCTTTGGGGGGGTGAGAGTGGGATGTGGATATCCATGGTGATTAGTTTGTGGTCAGATCTGACCAGGGAGGAATTGATTGCTGATGCAGAGCAACAGTTGCCCATGTTAGTAATGACCAGGTCAAGGATGTTTCTACCCCTGGTGGGGGTAAGCATGAGTTGGTCCAGGGCACTGGAATTAATGAATTCCAAAAAACGTTGAGCAAGTGTGTTGGTACATAGGTAATTTTCCCAGTTAATGGACGGGTAGTTACAATCTCCCAGTATAAGGGTATTGGGTTGTACCCTAATATTTTCCAGTGTGTTTAGGACTGTGGAGTGGGAGTCTTGGAACATGGTGGGGGATCTATAGCAGGCTACAACCTGGATTGCAGTTTTACCCAGTGTTAGTTTTACCTGAAGCATATCTGATGTGTTATGTTGGGCTACTAGTCTGGAGGTGTGCATGTCCTTTATGAATATGGAGACACCACCACCTTTAGTGCTTCAGACTAGATTTAGGGGCCAAAAGGTGTGGTATGAATTATAGCCTGGTAGCCCTGGGGTGCTCTCCAGAGCATTGAACCAGGTCTCAGTCACTGCACAGATGTCGACATTCTCCATTTTAAGGAGTACTTTGAGTGAGTGCATTTTGAGATTTAGACTTCTAGCGTTGAGTAACATTACCCTCAAAATTTGTTTGCTTGTAGCTGTTATGGTGGTAATTTTGTCTTCAGGACATTGCCTAAAAAGGCACTATGGGGGTGGCAAGAGCCTTGGCTAGTATCCAGAATCCCTGGGGTGACAGGTGCAGGCTATCTCTGGTGAAGCATCGAGGTCTGTCAATTATGTCACCCCAGACAGATAGATACTGGATCCCCTTAAAATGACACCAGAAACTTAGCCAATTGTTGAAGTCAGTCATTATCTGCTTGTACTGTGGTATCATTCTGGGTGATGGTAAGATGGTACTCAGAGCTAGCGTCATACCTGCCTGGGCTACAAGATCCAAGAGCTCATCTATGTCTCTTTTCATGTAGTCCAAGGAAGTATGTCTCAGGTCATTCACACCAACATGAACAATGACAGAGTCATATTTGTACCTGTTGTGGAGTGACCTAAGTGCAAGCGTTATCTGGCAGATCCTGGCACCGACAGGCAGCTGACTGCAACTTTCTCCTTATTCAACCTAGTGAGTGAGACATCAGTGTGCCTTACTATTGAGTCACCTATGACTAGTGTATTGGGTAAGCTGTTTTGCCTTATGGGCTTTGGTTGAGTGGCACACTGTTTATGTGAGCTATGTGTCTCATGGTTTCTGCTGGGATGTGGTAGTTGTTTGCGTTTCTGCCTCAGAGGTCTCTGTTGTTTGGGCAAATTTTTATTGAGACCCTCCACAAAAGTAGGTGTGTGTTTTGTGTTCCTATGCAAGGGTTGTGGTGGTGTATGTTCTGGAAGGCTATGTATTGAATGTGTTGTGGCTCAGCTGTTAACCTTCTCCTCTTGACTGGCTAATCCAGTCTTGGCTGGAGAGTGCTTGGCTTCCAATTTGGCTATATATGTGCATCACTCACAAGTCATAGTGTTTGGAGGTAAGAGGAGAGGGTTGTCTGTGTACATGAGGCAGTTGCTACATTGACTCAGGATGCCCAAGTTCACCAGGTTGACAGGAGAAAGCATAGGGAATTGACCTTTAGACATGCCTGGATATGAGCTCAATAAATTAAGTACTAGAGCCTTTTACAGGAAAAATGTCACTCAAAGTATCTGAGTCCGTACAGAGCACTGCCAAATACTTGAGGGGAAACTAACACATAGACCCTGAAAAATTTAAAGGTGAAGTATTTAGGTAGATATTCTGAAGTAAGGAAGAAATCAAGCAGTACTTACTGAAAATAAAGAATTAGCTTGTCAAGAATGATAAAAAGAGGGGAGTCCCATGAATGACTACTGCCTGACTACTACTAAAACTGGTCTCAGCACAGCTTCACTCTGTTGGGATACCATACTCCTTTGCTTCTTCACCAAAAGCAAAATATTAGCACTAATCCCAAGAAAAGAAGCAGGCCACAACCTGTTTGCTGATCCACAGTCTTGTCCCAGATGATGCAAGGGTCTAAAGGCTTGTAGCCTTTCTCTGGTAGATGCCTCGAATAACAACCAGACCAATCAAGTATGTTAAGCACAGACATTTAATTTCCAACCAGAAAGAGTCAGGAATCAATACACTCTGCGCCTACTCTCACCGGGATCAGAATATAAGCAGATTCCAGGCTGTCACCTATAAGGCAGTTATTAAGCTTTCTGGTGATCAGCAGTCTCCAGGAAATTATGTAACTGCACTCCTTCTCTCACCAGGAGAAAACAGAATCACTAATCCCAAGATGACTACTGAGAGGCAGAATGTGGGCTCTGCAATAAATGGTGGTCTTGCAATAGATGCTTAAAGGTAAGGTGAAAAAAATGGTTTATCCTAAACACTTCTGTGTGCACTAGAGGAGCTAGATGTGAAGGTCAATAACTTAAGTTTTACCTGTCTAAAAAGTTAAGTTTTAGTGGAGAGTCACTATTTTTAAAAAAGCAAGATGGATTGAAAGGGGGTGGTCACTTTTTTATTCTGGCACTATGAAATACAGTAGAATGACCAATAAATTTAATTAGTTAAAAGGGAGTGATTTCATAAATGATAATTTTGTGCTTACACCAACCAGTAAAAACAGATAGGAAATGAGATATATATGGTCAAATTAATATAAGGGGCAGGAAACTAGAAACTCAGTGGTGTTTAAGAACACAACAGAAACCAGGTATGAGGGTGGGAATATTTTCTGTCTGACTCACAAGAGACAGAGCTGTGGTGCCTTTTCAAGTTTTAACATGCAGTTAAAAGCAGAATACAAGTAAAATGCAGTGTAAAGAAAACAAATCACAGTATATAAAATAGAAAAAGGCAATAAAGTAATACAGAATACAACAAATAAAAAGCAAACTAACATTTCCCTCACAGCAAACTGTAGCAGAGTCTGGGTGAGCCTTTCCAGTGTGTGGTTTTCAGTGTATGTCAGGGCTGTCTTAGCGGGTGTTGTGGTGAGCTATGTGTTCTACATGGTGTGGTGCAGGTGTTGACTTTATCCTCTTGACCAGCTAGTGCAGTCTTCACTGGAGAGTGCATATTTCCACATTTGGTGATATAATGGTAACTCACAGGTCTGGATGTTTGGAGTTTAGAGGAGGGGGTTGTCTGTGTACATGAGGCAGTTGCAACAGTGCCTCAAAATGGACAAGTGCACCAGGTTAATGGGTGAAAGCACAGAAAACGGCACATTAATCATGCCAGGCGGGGTGGTCATAACTATTACGTACTGGGGCTAATTCTGTGAGGAACGAGTACTGCTGATGGCTCCCAGGTGTGTTACACTTATTGATACAATAACCTGTTGAAGTGCAAAGCTATTATGCTATTTGAAGTGCAAGACAGAAAGAACTAGCAAGATGTAAGGGAAACACTGAAGGCAGATTTTCTACCACCTGTAATACTTTATCTCAGCTATGTAGTTATCAGCACCTTTGTCCAGTTGTTAGTCCAATAAACTCTATAGCCAGCAGTAATTGTATAACACTATAGTACAAATAACTAGATAGGCAGTGGTTCTAATCCCAATACTAGCAAGTGTGTGTGAATCATATACTGTGTGGGTTATACCATTTTTGAGTTGTGTACCACCCTTTAGACCTCCCCTCACCCCCATTTAGTAGTCCTGTTGATTTCATTCTCCTTAGAAGTACCTTTGGAGTAGATGCAATTGTATCAGCTCCATGCTGCGTCTGATTACTCTGTAATACTATAGTAGAAATAACTAGATAGGCAGGAGTTCTAATTCCAGTACTGACAACTGTTTGTGTAAGACCCCTATAGTGTGTGGGTTATATGATTGTGAGATGTTTACCACCCTTTATATTTCCCCTCACCCTAATTTAGTAGTCCTGTTGATGTCATTCACCTAAGAAGTACCTTTGGACTAGGTGAAAGTGTATAAGCTTCCTGGTGTCCGATAACTCTGTAACACTATAATAGACATAGATAGATAGGTAGGAGTTCTAATCTCAATATTTGTGTGTGTGTGTGTGTGTGTGTGTGTGTGTGTGTGTGTGTGTGGTTATGTGTTGGCAAAATTTTCGCACTCAGTACACATCCAAATGTCCACTGTACAGGGCCCGCTGTTGTCAACCACTGTAGTGGTAGCTGTGGACACTCTGCAGCCCTATAAGCTGTGTGCCATGTAAAATAATTATGTAACAGTGCGGACACAAAAACAAGATAGGCGGGTCTTCTAATCCTGTGATACCATTCCCCACTCAGGAATAATAGACAAACACACCAATCTAGGCATCAGTCCCTATGTCACTAGGTGGGTTGCAAACCGGCTCATGCATGGGACCACAGTGTGAAGGTAGTAGACTCCATGGCAGACTGCCAACCAGTCACAAGGGGATTACCACAGGGTCTGGTTGTGGGTCCCCTCATGTTTGTCATGTATGCCTCTGACATCTAGAACAATACAAAAGGACACTGGATTCAAGGTGAGTGCTATGTGTACATCTCCATATCATATTGACATTCTGCATAAAGGCCCCGCTGAGACATCCGATTGTTGTCAGAACACTGGCTTTAGGCTAAATGGAAAGAATGTGTTGCAATCCAGTGTGGAATCAATGTGGTTACCATGAATTAACACATTGCTGGTAGTCCAGTGGACACAGAAGTCCTTATAAGAGTCCTGGGAACACAGCCTGACAGTGACCTCTCCTATGACCACTAAATTGCTACTGTGGACAGAAATAACGTCTATGTGGCACATCTCATAACTAAGGGTGTGTCATCCAGTAAGAAAGAGGTCAGTGTCTCCCTCCACTCTCTCCTCATTAGGCCAACCATCAGGTGCAATGGCCCATTTGCAATGTAGCTCACTGGACACCTGCAACAACTGTGGAGGCTGCAAGTGTACCTCACAAATAGGACCCAGGCCCTCAAACAACTGTCCTATATGAACAGAGTGCAATACTTCCAAGTATTCTTGGCCACATCTTGGCTACTTACAGGCAATCCATGCTTGACTGACAATGCCATGTCTGGCTAGCTGTGTTAGGAATGCCATATCTAGTGGAACTCTGATCTGTATGCACCACATGCCATGGATACCTCAACATCATTACCACAATCAGCAGAACATGCTGGGGGACAAGTACATAGCCCAGTGAGTGGACATGTTATACAATATATGTCAAACAGATGTCAGAGCACCTCACTGGCCCTCTTCAAGAGAAATCTGGATGAGTGGATGTGGAATATAACTGTCACCCTGGCCATCACTCAAGTGGCAATAGTCAATAGAAGCAGTGGGAAAAAATGTCAGGTCGCATAATGCCAGCGTACTCCCATGGGCTAGATTTGTCATGGCTCCATGCCCATTAGCCTGGTACACATCTATGAACACATGATCCCATGAATCTCAGTCCTGTCAAGTGTGTGTGTGCGTGTGTGTGTGTGTGTGTGTGTGTGTGTGTGTGTGTGTGTGTGTGTGTGTGTGTATGTGTGTGTATGTGTGTGTGTGTGTGTGTGTGTGTGTGTGTGTGTGTGTGTGTGTGTGTGTGTGCAACACCAGTATCCTGAGTGTGTGTGTGTTTAAGTGTGGAATATATGCACTGGGTGGCCATGTATTACAATTGTATGCCATCATACTACCAGCACATGTCCTACGTTCCACTGTACGCGGGCTGCCTTTTACATCAACTGTAGCAGTATATGTACACACTGTGTAGACCTATAAGCCCTGTGCTGTGTGCAACAGCTATGTACCAGTATGGAATGAGCAGCTAAAGAGGCAGGGCTCTTAATCACAGTACTGGCACACTTGTGTGTGTGTGTATTGGTGTGTATAGCATTGTTTGGGAGTGTGTGCACTCGTACATGACATTAGTATGAGACCTGCGACACCCACTACACCACCATTGCCATATCTTGCAAGGTCACGTGATGTTACTCACTATACATGTACTTTGGAAACTCAACATGCTGTGAGCTCTGTGCCACCTGTGATAACTGCATAATACTGTACTACCACTAACTAGATGAGTAGGGATTTTAATCCCAACACTGGCAATTGTGATTGTGTGTGTGTGTGTGTGTGTGTGTGTGTGTGTGTGTGTGTGTGTGTGTGTGTGTGTGTGTGTGTGTGTGTGTGTGTGTGTGTGTGTGTGTGTGTGTGTGTGTGTGTGTGTGTGTGTGTGTGTGTGTGTGTGTGTGTGTGTGTGTGTGAGCAGTATTTTCTGTGTGTTGGGTCAACACAATACCCTCTGGGTGTGTGGGATTTACAAATCTGAGGTGTATTCCAACCATTATACTTACCATTGTCCACTATACAAGACGTCAGCCCCCATGCACTTACCTGTATACACCCCTTAGCCCTATAAGCTACATGTCACATACAAAAACTGTTATACAGACCTGTTAATTGTGTACAGCTGTACCCTGGATATGACATGTTCAATGTGTTACCACACTATCATACCCCTTGTAAAAAAATGTCTGCAGGGCCACATCCTGCTGACACACAGACACTTGGAAGACTAACGTAATATATTATGGAGACCACATTCAGTCAGTGTGAATAACAACAATAATGCATCATGACAGCTACACACTCTGACATGTAACCAATTAAACATGCTGACTGACAACACTTAACACACCATTACATTGCTAAACTGTACTAAATTAACCCTGTGCATCAGAACCATGCTAGCATGTCCCTACATCAATGGTATGGATGACAGGGATGTGGCACAGGTGTCATCATATGCACAGGGTGTGGTGTGGGTTTGTCAGAGGCCTAGGCTGGGCCATTTGGTTGACATCATGTATGTGTGTTTGGGGGTTGTTCATTAAACTGGCCATGCAGAGGTGGTGTGTGTAAGTCTGGAGGTGACTTGGCTGTGATGGTGTTGTGTGTGTGTATGGATGCACACAGTCATGTCATGTGACTGCCCTACACAGGGTATGTTGGACAGCTGTGGACCACACATGGCAGGGTGTGCAGTTCACCATTTCTGGCCACTGACATGGGAACTGGGCCTGCCAAGGGACCCACTGGCATGACCAGGCACAAGGCCAGATGCAGTACTACTCCCCAATGGTGACTGCTGTCTGCTGGATCTGTGTCTCTGTTGGGACCAGCCAGGACCACATGCCCATGGTCTGCTGCATTGTGGCATGGACAGTGACCCCCTGCAGTCATGCTGCTGGTAATGCCACTACAGGAGCGAGAAGCTGCATGGCCACATGAACCCTCATCTGTTCATGTTGCTGTCCTACTTTCATGTGGCCAACAGACAACTCCCACCACATGCTCTATCACAGACATTCCATGTTCAAGGATTGACATTCCACAGTCGAGGATTCCAACCATCTCATCCAACCGTCTATCCATGACCTCAGTATAGTAGTGGTGGGCATCAGCATGACCATGGAGGTTGTCATGCATAGCAGAAAGAGTGGCATTCACGACTCTGAGAAGCTGTCTTGTGTTACGTTCACTACATGCCTGTGCCTCCATGATGATCTGAAACATGCGTCTGGTGGCACTTGTGACAGGAGCACGATGGGCAGCAGTCCCCCTTCGAACACCCCTGCCCATCTGCCTGTGTGGGACCTCGCCTGTTATCTGGCTATTGCTGGCGTCTACAAACACACTTTCCATAGTCACCACACTTGTCTGTCCCATGCCACCACCCTCAACTTTCCAGTATCTATGGCCACTGGTGATGGGGTATGTGTGGGCATTGTGACTGTGTGCTGGGATGAGGTGGACGACAGTGGGATGCCAACCAATGTTACAAATTCAGCCCCTGACAACCCCACCTGTGCCTCACTATGGCTATCATCATTGTCAGAGTCTGTGGAGACACTGACATCAATTCCCATGTGGGAGGGACCCCGACCCCATTGCCATCTGTGAGGGGAAGACAGTAAATTAATACCTGTACATTTTGGTTGGCTGCCACACACACAGACATGCAAAAAGACACTTACAGGTGAGATGGCACAAAGCTATTACACAGACTTCACATTACCCAAAAGGTGACATGTATGACACACAGCCCTCATCATCATGCATTGCAGCCATTCTCAATCCTTGTTACTAAGAATATTCATCTCTGGGATGCATGAGATAGTAGGTGATGTCCATTCCCCTAGCACACATTGCACCCATGTGGACATTATTGCTGTTCACCTGTATAGCACAGTGGCAACTACTGTAGACCATACCTCACAACTGTACAAATCATTGAAGAATGTGTAGATGTCTGACACATATGCTTGCTCTGTTCCTCAGAACCCCTATGTGTTTGTCTGCCACATACCATGGATCATATGAGGATTGATGTAAATAATTAATGACATGCATTTGATTTGCAGACCTCCTCACCAGCAGTGAATGTATGTTCAAACAAATCCTGTTATACAACAACCTTCTAAGCTTAACTTGAATATGATAGGGGTACGCACCCCTGTTAATATGGCAGGCTCTTGTATCATATAAAATGAGACCACAATACTGCATTCAAAAACATTACCCACTTTAAATCTGACATATGACCTGTGCAATCCAGTCCAGAAACAAACAAATGTGTTAGTTGTGAAATATACTGAGTGAGATGTGTACGATATGGTGGTTGCATAAGTGTAGATACCCTTAAACCAATGCTTTTTTGAAACACCTGTTTAGTGAACTACAGCAGTCCCTCTTCCTGGGAAGGGGAGTATCAGCTTGGCACATCTTGACTTGGCATTATTTGGACAGTCTTCCCTGCAAAGGTCCCCCAACTCTGTCAGTTGGCAAGGGCAGCTCATGTGCACAGACATTGGAGGTCACACTGGGGGTTTACTATTGGTGTTAAGTCTGGTCTTTGTCTGACCCAGTGCATACCCTTGATTGTATTCAGGTGGAGCTATTCTTAGGTAGCTTTGAATATATGCTTCAGGCATTGTCATGTTGGAACCTGGAACCCCTCTCCATCTTCAGCCATCTTACAGACAATTGACAGCTTTGACCCACACTTGATTGTTATTTGAACTGTTCATAATTCCCTCCACCATGCCTACAGGTCTAGCTCCAACTAATGAACAGCAACCCCAAAACAGGGCACTGACACCAGTGAGCTTCAACATGTAGATGGTGGTCATCAGGTAAAGTGAGTGTTTCTTTTTCACCACATGTAGCTTTAGGGATAGTGGCTGTAAGTTTAAACCTTGATCTCATTACACCATTACACATTTCAACACATGCCTTTGGGAGACAATGTTATGTTTTGCTACTTGTACAAAGCCCTGCATGGTGTTTATTGTGGGTGAATACTTCTATCTACTGACCCTACCCCATAGGCCAGACTTATGCAGAATCCAGATGAGTGTTACCATGTGTACTACACAACCAGTACTTGCCAGAGAGTCCTGCAAATCCCTCAGTGTTGCTGCATGTCTCCTGGCAGCCTCCCTGACCAGTTCTCAACATGTTTTTCCATCTGTTTTGGAAGGACATCTGGTTCTTTTCAACGGCACTGTTGTCCCATATTTAATCTACCTTTTGATGACTATCTCCACTGTGTTTCATGGTGTATGCAATGCTGTGTTAATTTTGTTGTACCCTACTCCTGACTGATACCATTCAAATATGGGATCCCTATGATGTTTTGTAAGATGTGTGCAAGCCATGGCTGCTCTAGTACAGGCAACTGAGCAAACATCATGAATGCACCACTCCAACAGTGGACCATTAGTCATTGTTACATTGAGCGCCTGTACTTGATGGTAGATGTGTACCTAAGCAGAAGTGAATGCTGTCAGTACATCACAAGCTGCTCCTACAATATGTCATTTGGAGGGTGTGCACACATATGCATCCAGCCTATTGTAAGGTTTGTATGCCCCATATTTGGTGGCCTAACATATTGTTTGGTTTTACAAGTTAATTGTTCATGTTATGGTCACATTACAGGTTGGAAAAGGTGTGGAATGTAATATTGTGTTCTGTCATTGTATACATCAGAAACACTTGGCATCTTGACAGGGATATGTACACTGTGGTATCCACTGTAAAGGATTAATGTGTCATACATGTCCATACCATAGCCCATTTTTCCTGCCAGTTTGTTGGTCTCGGTCCAGACGTCTTGCACTGACAGGTTGTGAGGTATGCTGCAAGAATGTTACATTATCCTTCAGATAGGTCCCCCTGGTGACCACTGTGATGCACTACAGTTAACACCACCACAAATGAACATAGATATCAAGCAATATGGCAAAGTGTGTATTGACAAAGCACCACAAAACAATTACATACTCACCAGCTACAGGCTGCTGTTCCACTTGTAGACCAAAGGGAGCTAAATAGGTGTGGGAGAGAGGTACTGTCAGCAGACTCACATGTGGCCTTGGTACAGGGGGGAAGTAGCATTTCTGCACATTAACAGTACAACCCCCAATACTACGGAATATGCTGCCGATCATCATAGATGTGCACTTATGTGCTTTACCAAACCCCATCCAAAACAATCTTATCTGACATATGCATGTAGATACTCTACAGATACAACTATGTATGCTACAGTACTCTAGTAATGTGCACTAGGGCCTTACCTGCACGATCATCTTCCATTGTGTGGGGGGCACCCACATTCACAATGATGGATTTGGCATGCTGTTGTCTGCTTGTGGTGGGTGCCCCAAGGTTGGTGAGGAGCAGCTCAGTGGGTGTCAGTGGGGCCTGCATGGATGGGCCCCCATCTGTGGCTGAGCTTTCTCTGGCTATGTCAGCAGCCCTTCACTGGGCAATACGTATGAGGTTGGTTGCACGATGCCAGACCTGCTCATAGGTTCTTGTGTACAGGCTGACATTGTTTACCCTGTGGACTAGGTCATTACACATGGCTGTCCACTCCCACAGATATTCCTGCCCACTGCCAAATATGACAGCATAGTTCTGGAAATGCTTTCCACATTTTCAGCTGTTTCAGCCTCTGAGTAGGGTGGTTTTCTTGGGTGCTGCATCCCACCTGGAAGACATAAACAGTGAAACACATTATAGCACCTCATAGAGTTGTCAACAGTATGGACAGAAATTGCACATCAGAAGTGGATATTTGTTGCCAACGCTCACAACAGCACCATACCCCTGTGATCTATCAGCATACTATTAGCTGTCATTGCCACTCCTGGCTCTGATGTGTCATATTCCCGTAATGATGTACAGTTAATTGCATAAACCTCTATTCCCCATTCATTTCTGTGTAGAGGGATGACAGTGGCCATCTTCCATGTGGATGGGGTGTAGATGTTGTCAAGGCTGTGTTTGACTACAATGTGTGATGGAACTGTGAATACATACCTGAGTTCATGTAGGATGCAGACAGGGATGTTATTAGGCCCGAAGGAGTCTTGCTGCTGTTATCTTTCAGTAGGCAATATATACCTGTTCACCATTGATAAGAGGATGGGTGTGGTTGATATGCCTATTTCCCTATATGGATGGGGGGGCAGGTGGGTGATGTTCACACCTAACCTATGTGATGCAGGTTGCCTATAGCTATGGCATGCATGTATGAGGTCTGATTTGCCACTAGTACAGAGTGAATTGTGTTGTTGCCACTGAGACTGACAACATATGTGGAGACACCCTTGTGAGTGGCCTTGGCAGTGTGGATATGTCTGATTTGCAGTCATAGTTAGCCTTACAGGGAGTCACCTGTGATCTTACATGCTTGTTCAGATAGAGGTGGACATGCTTCCAAGTTGTTGCCTGCACTTATGTGGCCCTGTACAACAAATGTAGTATCCTTTTATGTGGTTTGTGTATTGTTGCTGTTCACCAAAGGGGATTACTCTACCTTGGTGGAGGTGGGTTTTACAGGTTAAGTATTACTGAGTCCATACAGTTACAATGGCTATATAAGTGTACACACCCCTGTTACAATGTGTGGTCTTTGTGCTATTGTAACATGACACCAAACTCATTTCAAAATAATTCTCACCCTTAAAGGGACCTATAGCCTGTACAATTCCATTGAAAACATAACAATCTGTTATTGGAAAATATATGCAAATTAAAATCAGTACAATAAGCTGGTTGCATGACTGTGCACACCCTTAAACAGATGCTTTGTGGAAGCACCTGTTGAGATAATAACAGCATTCAGTCATCTTAGGTCGGAGTCTATCATCATGGCACATCTGGAGTCTATCATCATGGCACATTTTTATTTGGTAATAATTGCCCAGTCATCCTTGCAACAGCACTACAAATATGTCCATTCACGAGGACATCTCTTGTGACCAGCCCCTATTCAGGGCACCCCACAGATTTTCTATTGGACATAGGTCTGGCCACTGGCTGGCACATTCCCAAACTGTAATTTTCATCTGGTCAAGCCATTCCTTTGTTGACTTGGGTGTATGTCTGGGGTCATTGTCATGTTGACAGGCAAAATCCCTCTTCATCTTCAGCTTTCTAGCAGATGACTGAAGGTTTGGGGACAAAAATGATTGTCATTTGGAACTATTCATAATTCCTTCCACATTGACTAGAGGCCCATTTCCAGCTTATGAAAAACAACTCCACAGCATTATACTGCCACCACCATGCTTCACCGGGAGAATGGTGCTCTTTTGGTAATGCAAAGTGTTGTTTTGGGTCAAACATACTACTTGGAATTGTGGGCCAAAGGTTCAGCCTTGTTGTCATTAGACCATGGCACATTGTCCAACATGCTTTTGGGAGACTTGATGTACTATTTGGCAATGTTTGTCCAGCCCTGGATGTTTTTCTGTGTAAGACAAGTCTTTCATCTAGCAACCATACTCCATAGGGCAGACATATGGGAAATAGAGAAGATTGTTGTCACATGTGGTACACACCCAGTACTTGTCAGGCATTCCTGCAGCTCATTCAGTGCTGCTGTAGGGCCCCTGGCAACCTCCATGGCAAGTTGTCATCTTGTCATGTCATCCATTTGTCCAGGTGTTTGCAGTGTTACTGATGTCCCAGAGTTTCTCTACTGTCTGATGACTGTCTGCACTGTATTCCATGGTATATCCAAATGTTGTGGACACTTTCTAATCTTCTCCTGACTGATACCTTTCCACAATGAGATTCCTTTGATGCTCTGTAAGCTCTCACCCAAATATGTATTTTGCTATAGCAGGTAACTGGGTAAATGTCAAATTAATCTTACTAGGACAGCTGAACATTATTTGGGGTTAATCAGAGTCTCATTAGTTGATGGCATGTGTGTACCCAAAAAGTGAATGCTGTAATCACTGCAAGAGGTGCAGCAACCAAATAGTGGTTTATGCGTGTGCACATGTATGCAACCAGCTTATAGTATGTTTTTTATGCTTTATATTTTCTCCCCTAACAGATTTGTTTGTTTTTCAAAAGAATTGTACAGGTTATGAGTCACATTCAAGGCGGGAAGCATTTTGAAATAATTTTTTGTGGTCTCCTTTTCGTATAGTGCACAAACTTGGCATTTCAGCAGGGGTGTGTACACTCTTGATAACCACTGTATGTAGGTGTTCAGATAGCTGTTTGTGGTAGGCATGGACAGAGGGTTCAGTAGCTGTTTGTGGCAGGCATGGACAGTGGGTTATAACACAGTTGCACACTTCTCAGATTACAACCTGATAATCATGCCTATTCTACTACCCATATTATTGTCATGGCAATGCAACAACCAGTACCTGTAAACATTTACGCCTGTTGTATGCACTGGAACTGATATTACACACAAGTGCAACATGCACAACTCATTTACATACATAGATAAGTAAGTTGATTGCACAGCAGGCTTTGCTATCACAGTGCTAACCTGGAGGATGTTCTACATTCATAACTAGGCTATTATGTTATGATGTCATTGTTAACAGACTTGACAATGGTTTGCCTAACATAACACAACTCATGTGTAAGTGACTACAGATATCAGGCACACATGTGCTTATCACACTGTACAGCTGAATGGTATGAACTCACTAAATCACATGCATTTCAACACACACTTCTGCAACAGTACTTTACTATGCACACTGCTCTGTATAGGTCTCTTAGATTTACAAGACAAACATGTGTATCATAGTTATATTCACAGGTAACATATGGATATGTACAACATCCAAGTAGCTGGCCTAGCAGTGGCACAGTTAGTGGTGTCTGACAGACACTCCAGTAGTTGTCAAATGTCAGCTGTCCTTTCCTGGAGAGAGTCAGGGGCCTGAGCTGTGATCTATCTCACTGCAGACAGAGCCACATGCTATGGGCATCGGTGCTGTTGAGCAATACATCAGTACAGCAAGTCTTGTTGAAACATATTCTATCAAATGATGGAAAGCAGGATCAGTCAAGATTTATATGAATTTTTTGAAACACCTCATCCTATGTTTCCCAGCATTGGTGGATTACCTAAGATACATAAAGATCTCTTGGACCCTCCCTTACGTCCCATTGTCTCTGGGAGAGGATGGATCACTGAATCCATATCCATGTATGTTGAAAATGAACTCAAGAAAGCTTTGCCTTATGCTACCACTGTCTTGAAGGATAGAGGCAGCTTCTTGAAAGACTTGTTCTCCACTGTTAAGTCTCTGGATGGTTTTGATAACCTTCTACTTGTAACTATGGATATAGCCAGTCTCTTTACTGTGATCCCCCATGAGTATGGCCTGAGGGCCTTACATGATTTTCTGATTAGACATAATTTAACAACAGAACCTTTTTGTTCTCTGCTGGAATTAGTCCTTGAGAATAACATCTTTATGTATGGAGATACCTTTTATTTGCAAACCTGGGGTGTGGCCATGGGAACTCCATGTGCCAACAGCTATTCAAACTTGGTCTTGGCTGAGTGGGAATTTAAAACAATCTTTAGTGATGGAAATATCAGGAAGAATGAACTTGTCTACTATGGGCGATTTGTGGATGATATTTTTTGTTTATGGAAAGGAGGTATTGACCAATTGGATCTTTTTGTCAGCTTCATTAACAAGCACTGACTTCCTTGAGTTCAAAATGAAACACTCATCCTCAGTCATAGATTTCTTGGATGTCAAGATGCATTTACATCCAACTCAAGGTCTCTCTACTGGGGCTGGGGTGCATAGGAAAGAGACCTGGCAAAATCATTTCTTACACAGGCAGAGCATGCATCCAAGACATATTTTTGATAACATCTTTGACAACCAAATCTTAAGAGTCTCAAGACTATGTACTGATGAGGAGGAATTCTTGGAAGAGCAATCCAATCTACGTAAATATTTGAAGGATAGGGCTTACCAGGAAAATAATTTTCCACCAGTTTCACAGGTGGAAACCTATAGAAAGCAAAGAGGTCAACCTTATTACTCAGAGAGGTCTGAACAATCTTCACGGAGACAGTCTAATGACACAACACCTCAACAACTTAGATGTATGCTCACTTACAGTTCAGACAATTGACAGGTCTGTGAAGTGATCAGGAAATTTTGGCCGATTCTGACAGCGGATGATAAAATAAAGAACATCATTGGAGAGAGACCCAGGTTTCTCTATAAGAATAAAAAGAATATCAAGAGATTATTATGCCATAAAGATGGCTTTAAACGTGGTGGTCCACTATCAGACCGCAAAGGTACTTTTAAATGCTGCAGATGCAAAGCTTGTCTTTATTTAGACACTAGTAATACTTTTCTCCACCCAGTATCTGGACGTAACTTTCATTTCGATGTTTATGCTGATTGTACTACTAGCCATATTATCTATTTGGCTACCTGTCGCAAGTGCCAAGCTTTCTATATTGGTAAAACTGACCAACAATTAAAGGATCGTATTCTACGACATGTCAGAGACATTGATCGGAAAGTTCCACATAATGCCCTAGCAGCTCACGTATTGGTCCATCCTATGCATAATTTCTTGTTCAAAGCAGTGGAAGTGGTCACCCAAAACATCAGGGAAGGAGATGTCCATAACAGGACAGAATTGAAAGAGATCTTTTGGATCAACAATTTTAGAGCCAATCGACCCCCAGGCCTTAATACAATAGTACCTCTCAGACCTGTTCTAAAATCCAGAAGAAACCTACCAAACATTAATACATGATTTTAGCATTTTTAACATTGAACTACATTATAGGAGACAAATCTCCACTTTGAACATTTATTTTTGTCCTGTGCCTTTAAGAACACCAAAGACAATTAGCTATCAGCTCTTGATTGTGTTTCCTTTATAAACAGGAAGAGCTAACCACACTTTTACACGATCTGAAGAAGGCATCTGCCGAAAGCGCTTAACGTTTGGACAATTTCATCAGTTTTTTACACTCCAGTGAAGTATATGTTTTTGTCAGCTTTGCTTATAAAGCATCTATTAACTGTGCTTTAACAACTTGAAGCCTGAAGTTGTGGATGTTAATTACTAGGCTAATTATTTCAGCATCTCAGTGAAGCTTGCATTTTGTCAGCTTCACTTTTTAAGTTTTCAATAAATTGAGTTTTAACAGCCTGAAGTTTGAAGCTGTGGATGACAACTGCTTGGATACTTAACTTTTTTCAGTTCACCATATTCTAGTGAAGTTTACATCCTGTCAGCTTCACTTTTTAAGCGATTAATAAATTGTGTTTTAACAGTCTGAAGCCTGAAGCTGTGGACGACACCCAAGTTCTTTTTTCTTTGTTCATTTGTCTACCCTCGGTGTCTTTAGTAGTGGTGAGGAGAATTTATTTCTTATATCACTAGGTGGGTTGCAAACTGGCTCACAGAAAGAATCCACAGTGTGAAAGTTGCTGACTCCAAGTCAGACTGCCAACTAGTCATGAGTGGAGTCCCACAGGGTTTGGTCCTGGGTCTTCTCCTGTTTGGTATCTACTTCTCTGAAGACAAGGCCACCACAAAGGGAATCTGGCTGACAAAGTGTGTAGATGATTGCAAGTTGGGAGCTATTATTAACTCCCCAAGTAATGTTGACTTCTTAAAGAATGGCCTCACTGAGACCAACAACTTGTGTCAGAACCATGGCATTAAGCTCAATGCCAAAAAATGTGTCATCATCCCCTTTGGGAAAAACCCAGTTCCCATGAATTACCACATTGATGGTAGTCCACTGAACACAGAAGGCGTTATAAGAGATCTGGGAGCACAGGTTGACAGCAACCTCTCTTTTAATCACCACATTGCCACTGTGGTCAGAAAGTTGTTCTATGTGACACATCTCATTACTAAGGCTTTTGCATCCAGAAAGAAAGAGGTCATTGTCTCCCTCTACTCTTCCCTCATTAGGCCAGTCATTGAGTACAATGCCCCATTTGTCATGTACCTCACTAGACACCTGCAACCACTGGAGAGGCTGCAAAAGTACCTCACAAAGAGGATCATAGGCCTTAAACACTTGTCCTATATGGACAGACTCAAAAAAACTCCAACTATTTTCTGTCTCATATCAACTATTAGAGGCGATCTCTGCTTGACATACAAAACCATGTCTGAATCAGCTCTGTTAGAAATGCTACATCTAAATAAATCCCAATCCCTCCACACCACAAATTCCAGAGACCTCCACCTCATTACCACAATTAACAGAACATGCTGGAGGGACAGGTTCATAACCCAGAGACTGCTCATGCTATGGAATAGACTTCCCATAAATGTCAAGCAGAGCACCTCACTGGCCCTCTTCAAGGAAAATCTTGATGAGTGGATGGGAAGCAGAAAATTCACCCTGGGGATAACTTCAATGACTCTACTCGACAGAGACACTGGGAACTAAGGTCAGAAGGCACTATGCCAGGGTAATTATATGGCTAGGCTTGTAAAGGCCCCAGTGTCATTAGCCTAGTACACACCTATGAACATGTGGAACTCTATACATTCAAGAGCTTAGTGTACAGAGAATGATCTTAGATGCCCTTGTAACATATTTTATGTGAGGGAGAGCAAGAAGTGTTTTAAAACTAGGCAGTTAGACATACACAAGATATTACTGATAAGAAAGAAGACAGTTCTATAGCTGTGCATTTTTATAAATCCCACCATGGGGACATTAGTGGGTTACAATGTACTGTTTTTGAAAAAATCTTTTTCTCAGTTTGATCAAGAACAATTGCTATGTACAGAATCAATTTATATTTTTAAATGTGATACTTTATCCCCAAGGGGGTTAAATGAGTAGTGTAATTGGAGGCTGTGTATTTAAATATGTAATTATAAGTGTTTGCCTCCTTCCCCTGTAACTTAAGTAAACTGACTCTTGCATTAAGAACTATAATACTTACCTTATAGCTTTAGGACACCTTAGGAAACCTTGTAAACTGCAATAGCCCCGCTACGTTCACCCTTGCTACACTCGAGCTCTCTTCGCTCCCCTCCCTGCCTCCAATTACCTCCCACCCCCAGTACCTCTAAATTTATAGTACTATAGCCACCCCCCCCACACTTTCTATATCCTATCTGCTTTCATCTGGGATAATTCCTCCCACCCCCATTCTTCTACCTACAGTTTAATAGCACCTATTAGCTTTCATCTGACATTCTCCCATCCCTCTTCCAGTACCTTTACCTCACTACTCTATCTTCTGGTATTGCATCACCAGGTAAAACAGTTCCTTAACTCACTAGCTGAATCACAGATAATGATATACTCCTCTTTACTACCCCTCTTGTTCACACCATACCTCTTTACCTTGTATGAAAACCAATTTCTCACAGGATTTCAGGTCACAAAAGGCCACACTATCACCACAGCTGTAAATCCTCCCACCTTCAACCATACTTACAGTACCAGGTCCTATCCAACATCTTGTTCAGTCTATCAACATCTCAACCCCAGGCACATTAGCTCTAGATCCAAACACTGCCACAAACTAATAAACAAATTCCTGAAGTTCATTACCAAGTATAGACTCAACCTAATAATTGGTGGTGATATTCACCCCAACCCTTGCCCACCCACTTCAGATACACATACCCCCTCTACTTGCAATCTAAGCTACAAACCTACAATTAATAGGCCAACTAACTCTCTCCTAGCCTGTCATCTCAATATTAGAAGCATTAATAACAAGGTACATGAATTGCATGCACTTCTGGATGTCCACTCCCCTGAGATTCTCTGTTTATCTGAAACCTGGTTTAAACCTAACACTAAAGGTAATGAAGTGTTACCACCTGGGTACAACATACACAGGCTGGATCATGCTTTGAGGAAGGGGGGTGGGGTAGCTGTACTCTATAAATCTGAGTTGAATGTCACCATAGATGTAATTCAACCACCTCAGATTAATAACTCAGAGATTCTTGCCACCAAATTGCAACTTAACAAAAATAAATGCATTAATATCATCTGTATGTACATTCCCCCAGGTAACAATATATCTACACTTGAAGATATCCTACACTGGCTATCATGTCACTACCCCCAAGAAACCCTACTACTTGGAGACTTTAATATAGACTGGGGCACCTGTTCCTCAGAATCCACAACCACCCATATTAACCTGTATGCCTTTACACAAATCCTATCCACCCCTACCAGGATAGGTAACCCCAACCAAAAAGAAAGCATACTTGACTGGGTAAATAGTCACCCCCAACTGTACACCTTTGGTACCCTCCTTGATGGCCTAAGTGATCACCTTCTCACATAGGTTCATAGGTTCATAGGTTGGTACTAGGCTATCAGCCCTAGGGCCTATACAAGCCTAGCCATAACAATTTCCTGGCTATTTCTTCCCACATTATTTACTTTCCTGGACCCCTGTCTAGCAGGGCGACTGACGTGATCCATGGGGTGAATTTCCTTTCTCCCATCCAAATGTCAAGGTTCCTCTTGAAGAGGTCCAAAGAGGCACTCTGCTTGACATGTATGGGCAATCTATTCCAGAGTCTGGGGAGTCTCTGGGTCAGGAACCTATCCCTCCAGCATGTTTTGTTTATTGTGATGACAAGGTTTAGATCCCTGGAGCGTGTAGCTCTGAGGGATTGGGATTTCTTTAAGTGTAGCATGTCCAACAGCTCTGGGTTTGACATGGCCTTGTATGTTAAGCAGAGATCGCCTCTGAGTAGACGATATGCGACAGAGTATAGCTGGAGTATTTTAAGGCGGTCAGCGTAGGGCATCTGCTTTAGGCCTGTGATTCTTTTAGTGAGGTATTCCTGCGGCCTTTCCAGTTGTTGCAGATGTCTTGAGAGGTACATACCAAATGGGGCGTTGTATTCTATAATGGGTCTAATGAGGGATGAGTACAGTGGGACAATGACCTCCTTTTTTCTGGATGAAAAGCCCTTCATGATGAGGTGTGCACCATAGAAGGATTTCCTGACTGTTGTGGGCGATGTGGTTATCGAAGGTGAGACCACTGTCCACCTGTGTCCCTAAGTCTCTTATCACACTTTCTGTGTTTAGTGTACTGCCACCTATATGGTAATTCATGGATACATGTTTTTTCCCAAAGGGGATAACAATACATTTCTTAGCATTGAGCTTGAGCCCATGGCTCTGGCACCAAGCATCTGTTTCTGTAAGGCCCTTTTGTAGAGTATCCACATCATTTGGGGATTCAATAATGGCTCCCAGTTTGCAGTCATCTGCAAACTTTGTTAGCCAGAGTCCCTTAATGTTGACCTGTACTTCAGAGAAGTAGATGCCAAACAAGAGGCCCCAGGACTGAACCCTGAGGTACTCCACTTGTCACTTGTCTGGAGCTGGATTTGGAGTCGGCTACTTTTACAGTGTGGGTTCTATCAGTAAGCCATTTAGCAACCCATTGGGTGACATAGGGATTAATACCCAACTTAGTAAGTTTATCTATGATTCCAGAGTGGGGATGGTGTCAAAGGCCTTGGCAAGGTCTAGATAGGCTGTGTGGACCACCTTACCCTTGTCCATGGCTCTGGAGACTGATTCAAAGAAGTCAATCAGGTTCAGGAGACAAGATCGGCCCTTCACAAACCCAAACTGGGTGGGGTCCAGTGTTTGAAGGTTGCCAATGTCTTTGTTTATAAGTTCCATGATAATACGCTCCATGGCCTTGCAGATAAGGCTTGTCAGACTGATGGGACGGTAGTTTCCGGAATCCAAGGTGGATCCCCCCTTATGGATTGGGATAACTGTAGCTCTGCGCCACTCAGTGGGCACGAAACCTGAGGTGAGGCTATGATTAAACATGACACTTAGGTGAGGTGCCAGTTCATATTGTAGTTCATGTAGTACACAGCCCGGGATGTCATCTGGTCCCATGGATGCTGTATTCTTGGCTTTAGAGAGTGCGTTTTGTACCTGTGTGGCCGTTATTACTGGAATTTGGCAATCTTCCGGTATTGAGATGGGCCATTTAGGGGGTGTTAGGGGGGTGAAGTTGGCACT
Source organism: Protopterus annectens (assembly GCF_019279795.1). NCBI lineage: Eukaryota > Metazoa > Chordata > Ceratodontiformes > Protopteridae > Protopterus > Protopterus annectens. Next base: position 1,321,883,822 of record NC_056725.1, on the reverse strand, counting down.
GAATCGATCTGCCAGGATATTGGCAATATCCTTTGGATCAGTATATTTATTGCCATTCTGTTTTAGCTCAGAGCAGATCTGAGCATTGCCATTTAGATTCTTGACATAGTTATAGAATGCTTTGTGGTTGTCTTTGGAATCTTTCTGCAAAAGTTTCTTCCTTTTGTTGTAAAGTTTGTTTATGGCAGGGGACCACCAGATTGGCTTCCTTTTTTTGGATGAGAGCATTTTGGTTCTATTTGGGATGGCACGATTCATGCATGAGTGGATGTGCTCATACAGTGCCTTAGTGTAGGATTCAGCAGTTGACCTTTCAGTTCCCATCTGCATGGGTGTCATGAAGTTTGTCACTTCTGACTTGAGTAGCATGAAGTTGGCTTTGGAGAAGTTTTTATGGTGGTTTCTTTACTGGGGGTGGGGTGGGATGTGGATGTTAAGGGTGATTAGCTTATGGTCAGACCTGACTAACGAGGGGGTGACCATAGGTATGGAGCATTGATTTGCCATGTTGGTAATGACCAGGTCTAGGATATTGGAGCCCCTGGTGGGACTATGGATTAGATGATCCAGGGCGTTGGAATTTATGAATTCCAAGAACCGTTCATAAAGGTTTTGGGACATGAGTAGTTTTCCCAGTTAATGGCAGGGTAGTTAAAATCACCCAGTATTAGGGTGTTTGGTTCTATCTTAATATTTTCCAGTATGTTTAAAAAGGTGTAGTGAGAATCTTGGGGTATGGTGGGGGATCTGTAGCAAGCTACAATTTGGATTGCAGTCTTACCTAGTGTTAGTTGCACTTGGAGAATTTCAGACACATTGTGTTGGCCAACTAGCCTGGTGGTGTGAATATCCTTGGTGAATATTGACACTCCTCCACCTTTAGTGTTTCAGTCCTGGCTTGGTGGCCGAAAAGTGTGGTAAGAGTTGTAGCCTCGTATTGCAGGGGTGCTCTCTGGAGCCTTGAACCAGGTCTCAGTTACTGCACAGATATCGATATTCTCCATTTTTAGGAGTGCCTCGAGAGAGTGCATTTTGAGGTTTAGACTTCTAGCATTGAGTAGCATTACCTTCAGATTTTGCATGCTTGTACCTGTTACAGTGGTGGTTTTGTCCTTTGAAGTTTGCCTAAAAAAGGCACTATAGGGGTGGCAAGAGCCTTAGCCAGTAACCTGAATCCCAGGGGCGACAGGTGCAGACCATCTCTGGCAAAGCAATGTGGTCTGTCAATCATGTTATCCCAGGCAGACAGATACTGGATCCCCTTTGAATGACACCATAAGCTTAGCCAATTGTTGAAGTCAATAATTTTATCCTTATATTGTGGTATCATTGTGGTGACAGGATGCTACTCAGGGCTAGGGTCATACCTGCCTGGGCCACATGATCCGAGAGCTCTTCCATGTCTTTTTTCATGTAGTCCAGGGAGGTACGTCTCAAGTCATTCACTCCAACATGGACAATGACAGAGTCATATTTGTACTTGTTGTGGAGTGACTTGAGTGCATGCATTATGTGGCGAATCCTGGCACCCGACAGGCAGCTGACTGTAATTTTCTCCTTATTCAACCTGGTGAGAGGGACATCAGTGTGCCGGACTATAGAGTCACCTATGACTAATGTAATTAAGCACAAAGCCATTGATTCCCAGCAACCCTTACTCAGAAAGGTTAGAAACAATAAAAACGTTAACCCTGCCAAATTCTAACAAGCACTAAACGCATGTAATTGGTCTGTTCTAAAACACCTCCTTCTTTAACAACAAATTCCTTGAGATCCTTGATTTGCATGCACCTGTTCATTCAAAGAGAATGAAGGCAAAAACTGTGCCATGGCTTTCTAAAAGAGTCTAAACTCAAAATTACCCTTAGAAACAAAGCATGGGTTTATGACATTCTTCTAAAGACCCCCAAGGTCACATTAAATATAGGCAATCCAGGAACGAAATCAAAAAATCAATTTTACAAGACAAAAAACAACACTACTGTAATTTACAGACAGTAAATCAAAATAACCGTCAGAAGTTTTGGGCAGGTTTAAATAATCTACTACAACCTGGACAAACTTCAATCCTAATCCCTGCTGCTACTATTGATAAACCCCTGAAGATGTTTCTGACAATTTTAGCTGAGTCTTTACTGAGACAATTCAAGCCCTAGCTAGCCAACTACCTCCTAGCTCCCCTGGTCCTGAAAGCAGCACCCCTAGAAAACCACTCGCATTCAGCTTCCAACCAGTCACCACTTCACTTATCGGTACCTTGATCAAAAAATTAAACCCACTACACTTTCTGCTGATCAACTCCCTGCCGAGTACCTACAAACATCAGCTGATGCTATTGCTTACCCCGTATCAATACTAATCAATTGAGCCATAGTAGAAGCTAAAATTCCCACCATCTGGAAAATATCCTATGTGATCCCACTTCACAAAGGAGGCAGCTCTACTGAATTCTCTAATTATAGGCCAATAGCTATACTCTCTCCACTTGCAAAGATTATGGAAAAATGTATTCATAGACAACTCATGCACCACCTAATCCAGAATCACCTTAATGGAGACACTCAGCATGGATTCCTTCCTCATCACAGCACTACTTCAGTCCTACTAGCCTTTACCAACACCATAAACCATAATCGCAACAATAATTATATATCCTCAGCCCTCTTCTTGGATCTTTCCAAGGCATTCGATATGGTTGATCGCCAACTTTTAAACACCCTGCAAACATTCTGTCTAAGTACTAGAGCCCTTTAATGGTTTCAATCCTACCTGAATGGTCGACAGCAGGCTGTCCTCTGGCAGAACAGACTCTCTAACCTTCTACCTAACAACCTTGGAGTAACACAAGGCTCTATACTAGGGCCCTTGCTGTTTTCCATCTTCATTAACGACCTTTATACTGTCATCCCAAAATTCAGCTGTATCCAATATGCTGATGACTCTACTCTGATTTGCTCAGCCACATCTCCAATAGAGTTATGGTCAGCTACCCAGACCACCTTTAATACAATAGAAAACTGGCTTTATGAACGTCATCTGATCCTAAATCCCCAAAAAACTAAAATGTTGTTATTTTCACCAACACATAGGTCTACTGCTTTCACCTTTACCATAAATTCAAATGATGGCACAATAATCTCCCCTGACCCCTCTACAAAACTATTAGGTGTCATCATAGAAAATAATCTAAAATTTGACCTACATGTTAACCAAACTATCAAAACCATCAATAAAAAACTAGAGTCACTTTACAGAATAAAAGCCTTCCTAAACCCTCCAGCTAAAATTGCCATAGATCGCTCTCACCTTCTTTCAACCCTTCTGTATGCATCCCCTCTACTCTCGAATTTAAACAAGACTGTCCTTAACAAACTCTCAATTTGCTACAACCACATTGCCAGGTTTGACACTGGGCTGCCTTTTAGGACACATCATTGCATCAATCTAAATCAGCTTGGGTGGCTTGAACTACCCAGCCTAATCCAGTATAACCAACTGATTATGGCCTATAAAATCCTCTATAATCCGGACAAAATATTATCACCCCCTATAACAATCTTAGACCGCTTTGATCCTCTAACAAACTACTAATTCAGACGAGCAAAATTAATAAGACAGCCAGTGACTCTCTCTTTGCAAACTCTGTAAGTAGATACTGGAACTCTCTTCCAGCTGATATTTCCTTACTTTCCACCTTAGGTCAATTTAAAACTAGACTCAAACAACATTTGTCACTTAACTGGCTATGTGAATGTATTAAGCCTGGCTAACTCTCTCTAGAATGTGTAAAAATCTGTTAACCAGTTTACTGTGTAATTTAATTTAATCCTGACTTGTGCTCAGGATTAACTGTAACTTGTGGAACTTGTTTAACTTGCTTACTTATGTAATCTCTGTAAATAGTCTGTTTGTAATATGTAATGCTGGTATTATGTAATGCTGTATCTGCTTACCGTTGGAGCTTTTCTCCCCAGGCCTTCGCTGAAAATGGACATGCATCCAGTCGGACTATCCTGGTCAACAAATGTAAAATAAATAAAATAAAATAAATAATTGCTTCTTGTATGTAAGGCAAGTATTTCTTGTAATGTTTTACTCCTTGAAGGCTTTGAGCAAGAAATCAGAGTATAATAAACTTGCGTGAATTACTGGCTGGTTGTTTTTCGCTTTACTATCTTCAGTCATGTTAGTTTATTTGCTAAGAGGTTGTTGTATGTCTGGCCATTGTGTATGGCCTATCATGTTTTTGTATCATAGTACTGTTTACTTATTATTTGGACGGGGAGCAGATGTCAGTGGCATGGGTCCTTTTGTATCCAGCTGTGCATGCTGCCCCAGTTATGGGTGGTCTGTCAGCATCATAAGTTTGTATGGGCATGCATGTGTATATATATATATATATATATATATATATATATATATATATATATATATATATATATATATACAGATATATATATATATATTTATATATGTATATATATATATATATCTGTATATATATATATATATATATATATATATATCTGTATATATATGTATATATATATATATATATATATATATATATATATATACATATCTATATATATATATATATATATATATATATATATATATATATATATATATATACATATATACCTCAGTATTTATTGGTACTATATCTACATATTGTTATACATATATGTATCTCCATACATATCTATCTCTCTATATGTATATGTTTCTTTTCATACATGTATTTGTAGATACCAGTCACTCCTGATTGCACAGTGTCTATTCCCTTTTGTAAAGTGGCCGTAATGCACGATATGCTTGAAAAAGCATCAATCATTTTTGTAGGTCAGCTGTCTTACTGGTAAATTGCTGTTACTATGGTGTACACAGTCCTGGGTTCAAGACCTGAAAGGGCTGTTTGTTTTGTTGCTGGGCAGAACAGAGGCTGATGGAAACAGAGTGATTAAAGCACTTTAAAAAGTTGTAATCAGGTTTGCACTACGGTAAGTGGTGCTAATATATCGTTAAACCAATAAGCACTTAATCAGTGTAGGCTTTGCTTAATGACGCTTACCAGTGCGTAAATCCACTTAGCTGAGCTAACGGCATTCATGTTTGAGCAATGCTTAAACCTGCTAAGCATTCCTCTGTCCTGGTATCCATTGCTCACATTCCAGTCTTATAAAATAGCAAAGTAGTGACATCATTTAGTAAGTGTATTTGACTTCCTTTACATAACATGCTTCTATGTGCTGTCATTACAGTAGCAAGTGGTGTGACTATACCGTATGAGATACTTGTGTATACATGAGTATTATCACATGTTATATGCACTCACACTTGCATGTTACACCAGCTGCATTACACTGGTTGACAAAAATAATTTAACACAAGTAAATGTAAAATTCGGTACTCGAGCCATGCACCCTGCATGCAAAGCTGGGACTCTGAGTACTACACTATCTTGTTCTTCAGGTTTGAGCTGTATGTTTTGATGTATCTCCTATTGGATATTAATATGATATTATTATATTAACTGTAGAGTACTGTTTTTGGCCATGTCATTGAGGACTGCTGTCATGTAGTAATGGCATACATTTTAGTTAAAGACTTCTATCCTTCAGAACATTCATCCTAATACATAACCTGTTTTCTATCTACTTTTTCTGTCTGTCCTCTGTGCAGATGGGATGACGCCGGTGCTCAGGCTGTGGTAGACTACACTGCAGAATGGGTCTGAAAAGCATGCCTGTGTTCGTGTAGGATGCAGCCAGAAAGGGTATCAGGACTATGGAGTCCTCCATGTGTTGCCTTTGAGAGGGCATTGTAGACCTGTGTCAGGGACATTACAGTAGTGGTGGGCTACAGATTCACAGACAGTAGGTGGGAATACTTCACAGGACAGGGCATTTGGAGACAGCCCAACAAAATGGGGGACATATCTCCAGAATTGTGAACAGATTCTATGTCATCAGTACTGTTATACACATGGTGGGTTGCTAGATTTATGGGGTTTGTGTGGACATGCATTTACTGAGTGACTTCACATCTGACAGTGATATGTCTCTGACATACCTCTCCACTGGCATGCTGTCCACATGTTTTGCCTGTTATGTTTTGTCTGTTCCCCATGCAGTTGTTGTCCTTGGAAAATCAGTCAGGGACATTGGGGAATGCAGTCAGTAAATACTAACATCCATTGACATTACTGACTTCATATTCCTCATAAAGGATATGTTACAACAAACCCTGTTACATCAGCAACTGTCTCAATTTATGACAGCAATATGTCCAATCTACACCTGTGTTTGTGCCTCTGTCCCCAAATGATGTCAGGCTTTGTCCAGATGTCATACACTATGAGGCTCAGAAGTATTTAGTATCATTATTTCTTGCTTTCATTCCTCCAACCATTTCAGTGATGAAGTAGACCCACACACATGTTACAGGGAAGAGGCCATAGATATGAGTCCTGAGCCTGTATATTCTGAGGTGAACTGTACATTTGAGAGGTCTGTGTATGTCTGGCCATTGTTAACAGACTGTCAGGATCATGTAGACATGTCATGTGTACATGTTGTGTATGGAGGGGTGGATGTAAGTGCTATGGCTCCCTTTTTATCTGACTGTGCATGCTGCTCTATTAACTGTATGTGTGTGCAGAGGCAGACTGAGACCTGTCCTGTACCAAGGTCAGGATTCAGACTACACTGAGAATTTGGCCAGTATATGTAGGGATAGTTTGTGAGTGGCAAACAATGATGTATTTGTTCACATAGTCCATATACTCTACTGTTCACTTGACTTACTGGTATGTGACTGTGACTGTAGTGAAACTGGTTGTGGTTATGCACTTTCACACTGCTGTCTGTTTTTCAGTGCTGTTACATCCCTGCAGTGCCTGATATATTTGCAGATACTTGTGTAATTTCCCATAGCGGATTTGCTATTTCAATTACTTGTGCTATTTCAGTGAATATATGTTAGAGCAGACAGGAGGGTGTCACTGCAGCAACTGTGTCAGCTTATCTACACCAGTATTTCAGATATGTCCACATTTTCATGGCTTCCACCCACCACTTTGTTAGCCTTGGTCCACATTCATTCCAGTAAGGGGTTCTGAGCATACCTCTCAACTGACTGGATTGTTTCAGGATGTTCAGGTTTGTTGCTCATATTTCTGGTCTGTTTTACAGATTAGTCTCATTTCTCTGGTAAATCACTGTGATGATATGGGGATTTTTGTCAGTAAATGATGACGTACATTTCATTTTCAGACCACAGCCATCAGAATATGTATGCTGAAACAAACTGGGTTACTCTGGCAACTTCTTACATTTATAAGGGCAATATTTAAAAGTGGTCCCTAGTTTGGACCCATTGTCCCCCCATTTTGACAGCCTTTGGACAGATTTGTTGCACTAAAAGTTTGAGAGGTATGATTCTGAGATAAAACTACACTACATGTTCTGAGCATATATATGTTTAAATATATATATATATATATATATATATATATATATATATATATATATATACTAGCTGTACCCGGCCACGCATTGCTGTGGCTCAGTCTGGTTAAATGGAATAGGAAGAAAAGAGAAAGCACACGTTTCTAATATGTTTAATTTCACAATGCTTGTGGGTATACAATATCTTTTATTGTTCCATTGTCTGTGCAGATATAGAGATTGTCTGGTTTGCAGACTCTAGAACACACAACATATAATTGTCCATGTGAGAAGCAATCCGTATGTAGATCTAAACCGAACAATTCTAAAGATTGGCCCTGAGCTTTGTTGATGGTGATTGCAAACGCCAATCGAATTGGGAATTGCAATCTCTTAAATTGAAATGGCATATCCGTTGGAATCATAGGAATGCAAGGAATGAGGACATCTTCACCTTTGAAAGGTCCTGTCAAGATTGTTGGTTCTATGACGTTGCTCATTAATTTTTTTACTGCATGCCGCGTGCCGTTGCAAAGCTTTGGCTGGTTGATATTTCGCAACATGATAATTGGCACGCTGATTTTCAATTGCAGTACGTGCAGTAGCAGCTGTGGCAGATCGAGTGAATTCAAAAATTCAGTTGGATAATTTACCGCTTCATCTGCTTCCACAACAGTGTCGACAGACTTGTATGTGACTCCTCGCTTTGAATGTTAGACTGAATAATATTGTTAAGTTCGTAGACGTCTTTGTTCTTGGCCGCAAGAATAGCTTGTTCAGTCAGCCAATCGTGATTCTTATAATTTGTTTGAATATTGGGAAATACTTTTTCAACCAATTCTTCTTTTGACATCACTAAATTGCAGAAGTTATGAGGCAATGAAATTCGTCCTGAGGTCAGATCAACTGGCACCTTTCCGTTCCCAATTTCCATCAATTGATGTGAGACTATCTCAGCTGATCGATCGTTTTGCAGCTGGACACACATATTTGTAGTTAATTTTAACATCTTTACATGTCGTCACAAAGTGGAGTATTTCAAGCAAGCATTTATTTCGTCCGCTGGTGTCGATCAAGGAGAACAAAGCAGATCTGAAGCTGCAGAACACGATCGCCATGCTCGCAACTGTGCATCCTCAAGTCTGGCTGCACATCGTTCTGCTGCTTCCTCAGCACGTATTTGAGCCATTCTTTGTCTGTTTCACTCGTTCGCTGATGCCCGTTCTTCCTCAGTTTGATTTGCAATTACTCGTCGCACTGCTTCCGCTCAGCAAGTACGACGACCTAAGTTTGATCTTCTGCGAGGCATTATTTGGATGAACTAAAGCAGATTGATTGCACTGAAAAAGAAGAAAGAAAGTTATAATAAAAACATATAAAATTGCATATTTGTATACAAATATATAGAATCCATAGTAGGTATATAAAAACATGCGCATATTCGAATGCAACGTGTGACATCTATATAACAGTAGGTATATAAAAACATGCACGTATTCGAATGCAACATTGTGTGAAAATTTCAAAGCAATTGGTGAAGAACTTTCGGAGATTTAAGATTTTGAACAAACGAACATTTACATTTTTATTTATATATATATATATATATAGAGAGAGAGAGAGAGAGAGAGAGAGAGAGAGAGATATGTATATGTATATATATATATATATATATATATATATATATATATATATATATATATAAAATTTATTTTTTTATTTATTTTACATTTGTTAACCAGGATGGTCCGACTGGACACAGGTCCATTTTCAGTGTAGGCCCAGGGAGAAAATTTTACACAATATGTTAAAATACAGTATTCAGAGAATTTTCAAACAATATGTTAAAATACAGTATACAGCAGAAGACATAACAAGACCTATATATACAGGAAAATAGTTACACATGGTTAATAACAGAATAAGTATACAAATTCAGTCAGCATTAGGAGAAGACCTAGACTGTACTATATATTACAGTAGGTACATTAGGAAGTGAGGTATATAAGTGGAAAAATGTTAGGACTTATGTAATACATGGGCATAGCCACTTATTCTTTAAGTGTGTTCTAAGTGAGTTTTTAAAGTGAGAAGAGGTAGGGGCAGAAATCAGAGCAGGAGGGAGATTATTCCAGGTTCTAGCTATGGAGTGGGAAAACAGTGCTTTTCCTGCAGTATTGCTAGCCTTAGTGATACAGAGGAAGGGTTTGTTGGAAGTTCGAGAGGACGATTTGTATTATAGTGGGTGAGAAGTTGGCATATTGCAGGGTTTTTTTCTAGTTGTGTTACCACATTGTAGGCAATGACTAATTGGTGATAGGTTAGTAGCTGTGGAAGTTCCAGCCATTGCAGTTCCCTTAGAGCCTGGCAATGGTAGGCTCTAAAGATGGAGTTGTTTGCAAACTTGGCATAGATTCATAGGTTCATAGCTGTGTACTTGGCTAATGGGCCTGGAACTTTTAGAAGACTAGCCTATAGGATTACCCTGGCATCGTGCCACCCAACCTTAGTTCCCAGTGCCTCTGTTGAGTAGAGTCACTGGAGTGATCCCCGAGGTGAATTTTCTATTTCCCATCCACTCATCAAGATTTCTCTTGAAGAGGGCCAGTAAGGTGCTCTGCTTGACATGTATGGCAAGTGTATTCCATAGCATGGGCACTCTCTGGGTAATGAACCTGTCCCTCCAGCTTGTTGTGTTGATTGTGGTAATGAGGTTGATGTCTGTAGAGTGTGTGATGTGGAGGGACTGGGATTTCTTTAGATGTAGCATTTCTAACAGATTTGGGTCAGACATGGCTTTGTAAGTCAAGCAGAGACTGCCTCTTAGTAGACGATATGAGACAGAGAATAGTTGGAAATTTTGGAGTCCATCCATATACAACAAGTGTTTAAGGCCTAAGATCCTGTTTGTGAGGTACTTTTGTAGCCTCTCCAGTTGTTGCAGGTGTCTAGTCAGGTACATGTTAAATGGGGCATTGTACTCAATGACTGGCCTAATGAGGTAAGAGTAGAGAGAGACAATGACTTCTTTCTTCCTGGATGCAAAAGCCTTAGTGATGAAATGTGCCACATAGAAGGACTTTCTGACCACAATGGCAATGTGGTGGTCAAAGGAGAGGTTGCTGTCAACCTGTGTTCCAGATCTCTTATAACACCTTCTGTGTTCAGGGGATTACCATCGATGTGGTAAGTCATGGAAACTGGGTTTCTTGCAAAGGGGATGATGACACGTTTTTTTTCATTGAGCTTAAGGCCTTGGTTCTGACACCAGTCGTTGGACTCAGTGAGGCCTTTCTGTAGGATATCAACATGACTTGTGGAGTTAATAATAGCTCCCAACTTGCATTTGTCTGCAAACTTTGTCAGCCAGAGTCCCTTCATGTTGCCCTGGACTTCAGAGAAGTAGATCCCAAACAGGAGAGGCTCCAGGACTGAACCCTGTGGGATCCCACTCATGACTGGTCACCAGTCTGACTTGGAGTCAGCTACTTTCACATTGTGGGTTCTATCTGTGAGCCAGTTTGCAACCCACCTAGTGATATAGGGGTTGATGCCTAGCTTAGTGGGTTTTTCCATGATTCCTGATTGGGGAATGGTATCAAAGGCCTTGGCCAGTTCCAGGTAGGCTGTATGAAACACCTTGCCTTCATCCACAGCTGTGATGAATGACTCAAAGAAGTCAACCAGGTTGAGCAGGCATGACCTACCATTCACAAAACCAAACTGTGTGGGATCCAGAGTCTGGAGATTTCCTATATCCCTGCTTATTAGGACCATGATGATGATGCATTCCATAGCTTTGCATAACAGACTCATCAGGCTAATGGGGCAATAGTTCCCAAGGTCTGTAGTCACTCCTCCTTTGTGGAGAGGGATGACTGTAACAGTGCACCATTCAAAAGGGACATGAGGCTGTCACTGAACAGGGCACACAGGTGAGGTGCCAGTTCACTCTGTAGTTCATGTAGAACACAGCCAGCGATATTGCCAGGTCCCATAGATGCTGTATTCTTGGCCTTGGACAATGCTATTTTAACCTGTGCAGCAGTAATACTGGGTGCCTGGCAATCTACTGGTATTGTGATTGGTCCTTCCGGGGGGTGAGAGCAGTAATGTTGGCACTGAATCTGTTGGCCAGTATATTGGCAAAATCTGCTGGCTGGGTATAAGAGGTACCATTGTGCAGTAGCTCAGAGCAAATCTGGGTATTGCCGGGGAGATTCTTTACATAACTATAGAAGGCCTTGTGATTGACTTTACTATTTACTGCAATTCTGTTTCATATCTAGCTTTGGAGTATTTGATGAGGGATCTCAACTTTTTGTTGAGGCTGGTAAAGGAGTTTTTCCAGTCCTGGGATTTAATCTTATTCCGCATCAGTTTCCTCATTCTGTTGCAGAGTTTGTGTATGGCAAGAGACCATCAGATTGGCTTCCTTTTTTTTGGAGGAGTGCATCTTGGTTCTGTTGGGTATGGTGTAATCCATGCGTTTGTGTACGTGTTCATACATTGTAATGGTGTATCATTCGGCAGTCATGCAACTATTCTCCATTTGCATGGGTGGCGTGACGTTAGCCAGCTGTTTGTAGGAGCCCAAAGTTACCTTTAGAAAGGTTTTTCGTGGTGGTTACTTTTGCGGGGGGAGGGGGTCTGGGAGGGATGTGGGTTTCCAAGGTGATTAGTTTGTAGTCAGATCTAACCAGGGATGAGTTGATTATTGGTATACAGCAACAGTCACCCATGGTAGTAATGACCAGGTCAAGGATGTTGCAACCTGTAGTGGGGTAAGAAACAGTTGGTTCAAGCAACTGGAATTAATGAATTCCAGGAAACATTGGGCAACTGCACTGGTACATGAGTAGCTTTTCCAGTTAATGGAGAAGTAGTTGAAGTCAACCAGTATGGCAGTGTTAGGTTGTACCCTAATATTCTCCAGAGTGATTAGGAATGAGGAGTGTGAGTCTTGGGACATGGTTGAGGCCTATAGCAGGCTACAATCTGAATCACTGTCTTACCCGATATTCACTGCACTTGCAGTATCTCTGATGCGTTATGTTGGGCTATTAGTCTGAAAGTGTGTGCATCCTTTATGAATATGGAAACACCACCACCACTGGAACTTCAGTCCAAGTTTTAGGGCCAAAAGGTGTGGAATGAGTTAAAGCCTGGTAGTATCTTGATCCAGGTCTCTGTTACAGCGCAAATGTCAGTGTTCTCCATTTTAAGGAATGCTTCGAGTGAGTGCATTTTGAAGTTTAGACCTATAGCATTGAGCAGCATGACCCTCAGATCGCATTTGTTTGTAACTGTTATATATTTATTTATATTTATGTCTATATATATATATATATATATATATATATATATATATATATATATATATATATATATATATATATATATATAGATAGACATATATCTGGGCCTACTGTTTTTGGTCGAATTACATTTGGTTGAAAATTATTTCAGGCAGCCCACTTCACTGAAAGCTCATTTGATTGAAAGCTCATTTGGTCGAAAATGGAATATAGCCCTTGCCCTACTGCAGTGCGACCCAGGAGTGGGAATATAAAGTTAGGGGTGGGTGTGGTGCCCAGCCCCCCACATTGGAGGGTTTTGCTTGGAGGACAAACTATAAGAGTTTTGTTGGAACTAAGAGGGTAATGGATGCTGATAGGATAAGTGTTCAAGTAGGAGAAGAGGTACTATTGTGAAGAACTGTAGGAGTAATATGTTCCTGAAAAGTAAGAAATGAAAGGTTTTGAAGGACAGAGGATGGGTAAGTAAAGATAGGAAGTAGGGAGGATTTTTTTGAAAAGCACAAGTTGAAATGCAGACTAATGTATTGTATTTAGTCTATAAACTTATGGGTGATTTTGAAATGAGATGATGCTGAAGGCTGTAGATGTGGAGAAATATTGATATGAATAGGGATGAATGTATGTGGTGAGGAGTCTATTATCAGTATAGAATAGGTATGGTAAGGAAGGGTAGTAAGCAAAAAGTACTATTTTAATTCTGTATGGTTGTAGAGAGAAATTTATGGTTGTGGAATATAAGCAAAATAGGGAGAGATAAGGGAGAAGTCTGAACAATATTATAGAGGAAGAGATGAGACAAAAATATTAATCCAATCGTAGAATATAACAGAAGATCACAGGGATGTCAGGAACAACACAGAGGAACAGTTGGAGAGGCATCTGAATAGGAGACAATATAGTGCAAAGCAGTATGGGAGGGATAACGGCTGTTAGAAAATATGTTTAATGTTAGATGGAAGTAGTGCTATTGCAGAGTAAAAATATTCTTAGTGAAAGGTTTTGCAGAGGTGTGCCTTGTGGTAGAGCTCCTGCTATGTAGGGGGCAGGGACTGATGTAACAACCACATGCTATTGCACAGTGACAATGTTCTCAGTGAAAACTTTCATAATGGTGTGCCTTGTGGCAGAACTCCTGCGATGTAAGGGACAGGGGTTGGTGTAATGTCCACAATAAAAACCTAAGTATCTGTTTCTAAGTCTGTAACAGTGCTTTACATCACAATGTTACCAGATTGGTGTGGGGGGTGTAACCCTGTTGGAGTAAGAATTTGGGGGTATGGTTCTGAGGTTTGACTCCACTACATGTTATGAGTACATATTGAGTATATATATATATATATATATATATGTATATGTATATAGATTTTTATGTGTGTGTGTATATATATATATCTATATATATATATATATATATATATATATATATATATATATATATATATATATTTATATATATATATGTATTTATTTACTTTTCTATATATATGTGTATGTATATATGCATACATTATAGATCTCTCTCTCTCTCTCTCTCTTTCTATATATATATATATATATATATATATATATATATATATATATATATATTTATATATATATATTGATTTTCCACATATATGCATCTCCATAGTTATATACATATATATATATATAGAAAACCTGACAGATTCTACAGACTCTTTTCACTACTGTTGAATGACTCTACTGAATGATATGTTTGAAAAAGCATCAGTTATTTCTGTAGCTTAGATGTTTTAGTGGTAAATTTCTGTTGCTATGGTGTACAGGGTCCTTGGTTCAAGACTTGCAATGGCTGTTTATTTTGCTGCTCTGCAGAACAGAGGCTTATGGAAACAGTGTGATTAAGGCCCTTTTAAGCAGTTGTAAGCAGGTTTGCATGGGTTTGCTGCATGGTAAGCGATGCCAACACATGGTTAAATGGGAAACTGCTTAATCTGTGTAGGCATCGCTTAGCATTGAGCAAACTTACTTACTGATGCTCACTTCTGCTTATTGCAGCTTACTCCCACTTACCTCCGTGTTAATTTCTTTAAAAGAAAAGAAAAGAGAGATGATAGGAAAGTGGTGAAAAGGGGGCACACAGAGCGAAAAACAATGTGCAGATAGCTAGGGATGTGCAGTATGGGTATAGAGAAGGTCCATAGCTCTCCATTTCTGATACAGCAACAGCTGTGCATTTGTACAGAATTTGGAGTTGAATTTGGACACTTAAACCCCTGAGAGAGGGGTGAGGACAACAGTAATGTGTTGTTAAGCCAATATGACCAGATTACATGTGTCCAGTCAACGTATGTGTGAAATGGACAGCTATGTAGGGGGGCAACATTTTTTGTGGGAACAGATTGCCTTTTTTTTTTTTTTTTTTTTTATAAGGTGAGAGTGGGATGTTGGGAAGGATAGTAGGTATATTTGGGGAGGTAGGTTGGGTAGGAAGACAGTAAAGACAGACAAGATAGCAGACAGGGGTGGTATATGACACATGTGGGAGGTAAACACCTTGCACAGGGAGGGTGGTTGGGAATCGGACGTCCATGAGCCCCCAAATGGATACAGTGGGACTGAGGTCCCCATCCATGGGCACTCACCACTGCACCTTCATGGCCTCAAAAGGTGGCTGGGCTGGGGGCTGATCAGGAGGGGCAGGCTGACCTTCAAGATGTGCCAAGCATCCCTCAAGCTGGTGTAGCAGATCTTCAAACACTTTTCAAACTTGCTATGCACCAATCTCCAGACTTGATGATGGGTGACAGTGTCCTGTCCATGTCTGCTCCTAGGGGGACAGGCCCCATCCCCTGAGATGGTTCCACCCAAAGGTGGTGCAGGACCAGAGGACAAGGAGGTCCCGGGTTGGGTGGCAGACGTGCTGAGGCCCAGTGCCATGGTCAGTTGAGATGGTACAGGCGGATCCGCTGGGATCAGCCTTCCCAGACGTGATATGCTGTTGCAGTTGGATAACATATGTTGGTTAGTCATGAAAAACACATTCCAGGATTAGTTATAACACCATGCATAGGTATTCCCATTAATCCAAAACAACAAATCTGGAACAGTTGCATAGCAAACAGAACACATGCACATATAGAACCACAGTGGGCATTATAATGGCATGCAGGTTACATTGATAGCAACAGGCCACCAATGATAGTATTTGAACAGGGAACATTAATAGTCAAACATTTAAATATTTGTAGAACAATAGGACACATGTCCCAACAGTAGGTTTGGGGAAAACATACCCATTGATTTATGTGCTTAGATTATTGGTAAATATAGAGTGGGGGAGAGAGAGATATCAATTAGCAACTGTATAGGCTTCAGTTGCTCACAACTTTAATGATCATTGCTCTAATCATTATTCTCCAGGTATTACCTCACTTTACATCAACCTATGGCATTGGGTTGGGCAGTGGTATGTTTATACACAGTGTATAATTACAGCCTTCCTACAGCTAATTTATACCTTTTTTTACCTGGCAGACCTGTGAAGGAAATTTCTATTAACACTACCTGACTGTTTCCACCCATATTCACATTGTTAGGGTTACATATGTGCACTCATACTCTGTGTGTGTGTGTGTGTGTGTGTGTGTGTGTGTGTGTGTGTGTGTGTGTGTGTGTGTGTGTGTGTGTGTGTGTGTGTGTGTGTGCTACTGCCATACACTGCCTTGATTTCTATTGGTCACCCTGGGTGTGGGGGGCAGTGACCACTATCTGTGGCAGCGTGACACTTGAGGGACATTTCTTGGAGGACACTACTTCGTGTATGTACTTATCTTGCTGTCATTTGCAGCTTTGAGCTTGGACAGTGGGTGTTGTAAACAGTGTATAATTACAGCCTTCTTACAGCTAATTTATACCTTTTCTTACCTGGCAGACCTGTGGAGGAAATTTTTGTTAACAATACCTGACTGTTTCTACATACATTCACATATTCATGGGTGGAAATATGCATACAGCTTACTACCACTCCTGGGATTCGAACTGTGCGTGTTTGTGCATAAAATAGAACAAAATTTGTGCTTCATCAGAATGAGCTATTGAGAACCTGTTGTCTCTTGTTTGACTGTTTTCTGCCTAATACTCTCTTGGTTGTATAATCTGACCTTGTAATTCTGGCATTCCTGCATGGTAGACAATTCTTATACTGTGTATTGAGACTTTGACATAGCATAGTCTGGAAAACATTGGTTAACAAAACATTACAATTCAGGTATCAGATCTTGGTGCATGGAACATTTCATATAGTTAATCTCCTGCTTTACAACTCCACAATCTTTGTTGGTTGAGCCTTGATTATTTAATGCTTTCAGAGCTATAGTTACTGTGCAAAAACTGCACACATTTCAATTCATAATACCACATACCAAAGTAAACACAACCAGTCTGGGGTTTTGACTTTTATTAACAGGTACTGACACTTTTAGTAATATATATACCCTGTACATCACTATTACTCTGCTAATGTCTCATTTATTCAGTACAAACCATATCCATTTTTAAATACTGACAAGTGACATTCTACTCCTTTCTATTTATTTGCCATGAATACTACAAGATAGATTTGTACTTACTAGCTTCATGATGCAGCCTTAGCAGCAGGCTGGCATGGGCATCCATGTTCATGGCCCTCTCATCTGCAGCTGTACAGGAGATACAGAAACATTTATGCATACCGATCCATCACATACACAAGCTGGACTTTGGAAAACACTTATTGATACCAATACTTGCACACAGCTGGGGCATTCCTCGCCCATGCATCTTGGACCCACCTGTCCAAGAGCTCCCTCTTCCTATGCTTCAAGTTAGCAAAGTGGTGACGGACTTGCTCACCAGTCCGAGGATGCCAGTGGCACTGGTGAGGTCACATGCGTCACATGCGAAATGATCCCAGGCTTCCACTTTGTATTGGGAGCCCTGGTACTGGTCCTGCAGCAGTCTCCTTTCATGGTTTTGCACTAGGAGTCCAACCATGACTCTGGCTCCTGAATGCCCCAGTGCTGCATCCGAAAGCATACACCTTCACCAACACCAGCCATAGTGCCTGCAGTGATGAGCTACAACTGGTTATGGGCTGTATTCCTGCCTGCAAAGTTTAAATAGGGCTGATTTCCCACACTTTATCATGATTGGACAGTTTTGAATATGCTGGGCTGAGCTAAGTGATGGGGAAACCCACTTATCACAGATAGGCATTGCTTAAAGGAGTAGATGCTAAGCACTGCTTACCAGTGTGCAAATATGCTTAGCTATGCTAATTATTGCTACACATACAAATTTAAGCACAGCTTATGCCGGCTAAGCATAGCTGAGCATAATTTAGCATTGTTCAGCTTTAATTTTATGGATTATCAGGATTATGGGAATGATTTCTTCTTAATGACATCTTATGATATGTATGTTTCCCTTTCCTAACATCCCCTATGTGCTTTCATTACATTATACATTATATTACATTATATTCTTTTGTGGCTATACTGTATAGGACATGTGTTTATATTGGGGGTTTCACATCTGTACTACACTGACACCTCACATTTGGACCTGCTTCACTACCCTGGTTAACAAATATATATTATTGACTACCTATTTATAAAAAAGATACTTTTACTGCTGTTTTCACATATAAAAATGAAAGGACTGCATTGGGGCTTGAACTGTGAATGACTGCATGCTAAGCAAATGCTCTAACCACTATACTGTTTCACTTTGACTGTTTTGGCTTGTATGTTTCTATTTAGCTCCTTCAGATGTTTCAGCTATGCTATACACAGCTGTGCGATGCAAACACCCATTCAGCTACACTTAAACTTTATTGGGGATGGAAAAAAATAAAATAAATGTGTTTTATTTTTATTTACTGTAGGGGCGTGCACACTACTTTCTGCATATTAGGTCAGGACATCTGGACAACTACATCATACATGGGGAATTGGTTTAAATGTTCTTCTCAGGAACATGCTTACTTATTTGGTATACCAGCAAATACACTGACATACAATTCTGGATGCTATATGTGCTGGACCATTGTGGGGGGCTGTGCTTTTGTGTGTTTTTACTGTACTTTGCCCGCAGACACTGTTATGTTATGCTAACAGTGTCCGCAGACACTGTTACTTGCTTTGGGATTGCTGTATGGCAATTCTAGAGTGCAGGGGGCATGTGCACTGTGTGAGCAATGCTCAAAAATGTCCCCTGCACTTGTACACGAATTGATGCAAGGCACGCTGCTGTTCTACATGAGCACAATCCACTCAGTACAGGAATAGCACTATTCCTACGTGGAGTTTCATTAATCCAGGGGACAGACAAAACTGAAGCTATACAAAAAAGGGTTTATGCCCTTTCCCCACTACTGTATGACCTTGGAATTTGTATATATAATTAGCAGGGAGTGTATGAGGTACAAAGGGGCTAGCTCCCCTACAAAAAACTGAGAAAATGTGTTTCGACTTTGTCATATTTTTCAGTCTCTATATATATATATATATATATATATATATATGTGGTTTGATGTTGTCACGTTAATAAATGTTTTTGTTGGAGGAAAAGCCGCCCTGTATCCCCTTCCATACCCCCTTCTAATTATATATATATATATATATATATATATATATATATATATATATATATATATATATATATATTCCAACTCTGAGGTTGCACAAGAGTGAGGAAAAGGCATAAACCCTTTCTTAGCAAAACTTCAATGTTGTTAGTCTTTTTTGTTTAGATAGTTTTCAGTTTAGATATAATTTACTTTTAGATAGTTTGCTGCTGTTCATTTTGCTGTCGATCATATGTTGTTTAGGGCAGCACAGTGGTGTAGTGGTTAGTGTTGTTGCCTCACAGCAGGAGGTTTTTCTGGTTTGGTCCCCAGTTGGGGTACTTTTTGTGCAGAGGCTGTATGTCCTACCTACATTCTTGTGGGTTTCCTCTAGGTGCTTTGGTTTCCTCCCACATTCCAAAGACATGAAGTATGTGGATTAGACACTCTAAATTGGTCCTACATGTGAGTATATGTGTGTGGTGCACCCTCTGAGAAGGGGTGGGCTTTGGGCTAGCAACCTGAGTCTATAACTGCTACAGGAACAATGACAGCTAAATAGGTACTTGTTGAGTGATGTACCACATGGTACATAAACAGGAGAAAGAGAGATATGCTGTTTAAATCATTTTAGGTACACGCGCGCACACACACACACACACACACACACACACACACACACACACACACACACACACATATGGGTGTGTGTGTGTGTATGAAAAAAAGATATATATATAATATATATATATATATATATATATATATATATATATATATATATATAGATAGATAGATAGATATATATATGTATATACAAAGAGAGAGAGAGAGTGGTTGATATAGTATACAGATATACTTATAGTGTTTTCTACCCAGCATGTATGCAACTAGTAATATTTATGCTGTGTTTATATAATTCAGTTCAACATTTGTTTAGAAATGTATTAATTATGTAAATTATGTACGTTATTGGTAAGGAAAAGGAAATAACAGGCCAGCCTGGTGGTCCACATTAATAAATAAACAATACATTAAGATAAAACACATCAATGGAATACATAGCAAAACTAAAGGTCCATAAATCAAGGTTAACATCAAAAATTTTTTCAGGCTACTGAAAAACACCATCAGGAAAAAATGTGTTTTCCCATGAACTTACACAGGCATTGGTGGCTAAGGGTTATAACAAATGGTTCTTCAATTACATCAGGAAGTTGTGAAATAACACAGAACATTAGTCAGAGCTCATTAAAATGGCACTGTGTACTATAATTCACTGGATATTACATATATATTGGTATGCAGTTTCACTGCTAACCACCACAGAGACATCTCTGCCAAACCTACATATAACTAAGGTCCTAAAACCCCATTGATAAAAGAACACTGCTAAAATTACTTTCTAAAACAAAAATATATATGCTATGGGACCTGATAGCATATCAGTCTGCCTGCTGAACATTATTAATCATGCGCTGGTGTGCCCAGTACATCAGTTACTCTGCCTGAGCTTATCCACTGGCATTATGCCATAGGTTTGTCACACAGCAGTTGTGATGCCTCATCTCAGGTGCAGACCCACCACAGACCTTGGCAATTACAGACCCATTGGACTGATGAGCCTAAAAACAGTTCTTGTAAATTATGATATAAAAAAATTCATAAGACTCCCCCACCCCTACCAGCAGTTTGGCTTTCTTAAGTGTACATCTTGTCTGATGAATCAGGTAAATTGTTTTGAGTGGGTAATAAAAGCAGTGGATAGTTGTCATGCAAGCCATACAGCATACCTGAACCTCTGTAAAGCGTTTGATACTATATTGCATGCCAACATTATCACTCCAAATCAATCCTTATGTAATTAGATGGATGGAAAATTTGCTGAGGGACAGAACCTGCACTGTGATGATGGCAAACAAGGCATCAGAGAGCATGTCATACCTCTGAACTGTACAGATTTTCACAGAATGTCCACATTTTTGCCTCATATTTTTGGTCTGTTTTTCATTAAAGACTGAAGTTAGAAAATAATGATAGACATTAGAGCTTCAGACTTCACAGTCATCAGAAAATGCATGCTAATGCAAAGCCTGTTATAATATCAACTTTCCAAGTTTGTAGGAGGCCTCTGTCCCACTTTTATTTATGACTTTGTCCAGATTTCTTGCACTAAGAGGTTAAGAGGCATGCATGAAATTAATCATTTGAGTACTACAGGGGTCCCTGTTAGGACTTTTGCTATTTGGTGCATAGTCATCTGACATCTAAGTCAAAATTCAGAAATTCTGACTAACCAAGTTTGCTGATGATTGTAAACTGGGTGTTATACTTGAATGCTAGTAGCCAGTGTGCTGACATCATGCTAAAATTAAATGTGAAAACTGAAATATTGTTGTATTTGGCAAACAACCCATCCATGAAACACCACACTCCAAGACAGAGATCTTGTGATAAATCTTCATACATGGGTAAATAACTCCTCTTTTGACATTCATGTTGCAACAATGGTCAGGAAAACCTTCTGTCTGGCATAAGTGATCACAATAGGTATTTCTTCTTAGTCTAAAGAAGTCTTGACCTCTTTATATTCTGCACTGTCTTGTTAGTCCAAAGAAATTCTGACACCCCTGTATTCTGTACTGATCAGACCTATCATACAATACAATGCCTCCTTTGGGATGCAGCTTATTAAACATATCAAGCAGCTAGAGAGAGCCACAGGTTCCTGACAAAAAAAAAAAGATTGTGGTAATAAAGTATCTGAGTTATTACAGAGGCTGCAGGCCTTGTTCTTGTGTTTGGTGTCTTGCATATTCTTTAGCAGGTAATCTGTATCTTGCCTTCTTGAACATTGAGGATCCAACAGTCCAAGACTTCGTATTTCTCAATGCATCAGACACCCCTGCAAACATTAGAACTAGACATCTGAACCTGCTTCAGCAAATAAAGAAATCAAGGAGAAGAGACATATTTGACATACAATCAATACTCCTTCTCTTGAACAGACTTCCTCTCCACATCAAAGTAATGTGGCTCACAGTTTTCCTTTAAGAAGGAATAAGACGATTGTATGAGAATGTATTAAATAACCCCAGGTATGACTGCACTGTCTCTCCTTAAAACAGGTTAGGCCCAAAGGTGGGTACTGGTAAAACTTAAAAGGCCACACAGCCCTGTTGCCTTATACATTTATAGCCATAATTTATAAAGTTAATATATATTTGTGTGAGGTTCATATTGATAAAAAACTATAGATGTATTAGTTCTATCACTGCATTATTGTTAGTTTATGGCAGATTTTTTTTAGTTCTGCTGCTGCATTATTGTTAGTTTATGGCAGATTGTTTCTAAAGTGGGAACAGAAGGTTTTACATGTGTTGTAGTAGTTTCACTCTACATTCCTTTTGTAAGGGGTAGTTTCATATGTTGTTGGGGCTGCATCTCATAGTTTAGGACCTAAGACTGAGAAGGAACTGTGAGCAGAAGATAAGCTATTGGAAATTCTTTGCAGAACTGCCGCATTGCCAATTTTGGAGTAGAATTAATAGGGAATATTTTTGAAAGATAATTTGGAGGTGAGCATTAGAGATGCTTTGTCATCGAGGGCTGAATGACAGCAAGTAGAAGGAAATTAGCATGCTTATAAATAGGGCATCTCTTCGCATACTTCAGAGTGGTGCAATACTGTTTGATAAGGAGTGAAAGGAGGATGAAGTGACATAATCTGTTACAGTTTGGGGTCATAAGATTGTTACAGGTATAGGGGAATAGTTTTTGTGGGTGTGTGTTTGTGTGTGCAGGTATGAATGCAAACATACCTAAGAACATCTCTTTTTATTGTTTTTGTTTTTGTTTTTTTACATCATACCTATGAACATCTCTTTTTATCATTTTGGGGGTTTTTTTGCATTTAAAACCAGTTGCTTAGTAAAGTCTGTTTCAAGTCTGTGTACTGCTTTTGTAGATGAGAGTAGGTTAAGAAAATACTAGTCTATCAGCATATAGGATGACAATAGAAAATGTAATGTCATAAGGGAGGTGATTAACAAATAAGGTGAAAAATATAGGACAAAGAAATGATCCCTGAGGCACTCCAGTGGAGATATTCCTAGGTTAAAGAAATGTTAACCTGCATACCAATCATACTTTGAGGAATGAATGCAGAATGCAGCTCAGTAATTTAGTATAAGATTATGGTTGACACAGGCAAATGTTTTGGTAAAGTTAATGAGCAGAGCTGGTGTCATATGACCTTTGCTGAAATATGTATGCATGACATAGGTAAGTGAGAAGAGTATGATTTAGGTACTCCTGCCCTTAAGACCCATAATGACATACAGTTAACATGTTGCACTGGTGGTTTATAAGTAACTATACTTACTATAATAAGAGGTGGTTTATAAGTAACTTGCTTTTTCAAGCATTTTAACAAGATGAAGTATAAGTAACATTTGCCAATAGCTAGCTATGCTGGCTGTTTTGTTACACTTTGGGCTAGTGTCACTATGGCCTCTTTCTCTTGTTTAGTGGGCCTATGCTGCATGAGGAGAGGCTAAATAGATAATGTATTTAATGTCTAATTTGCGTCACGTAATTTGCTAAAACATGGACAGTGACGAACATTTTATACAGGAGCATGTCTGGGAATAGAGTTCATATAGGGTGGTGTTTACAGTACTAAATTATAAGATAGATGAATGTAACTCAGTTTGATGTTGGAATAATTGATTTGAGCTTCTGAGTGTATTGAGTTTTGACTTTAAATCTTCTTTTGGCTTTTCTCAGTTAGGGGTTGCCACAGCAGGTCACCTGTCTGCTCATGATTGGCAGTAGAGTTTTACAGTGTTGAGTTGCCAGCCCAGTGCCCAACCTTCCATGGAAGGCACACACATGCACACACTCACACCTAGAGTCAATTTAGAGTGTCCAATCCACCTACAGCATGTCTTTGGGATGTGGGAGGAAACCAGAGCACCTGGAGGAAACCCACACGACCATAGGGAGGACATGCAGACTCTGCACAGATCACAGCCAAGGATCAAACCAGAGAACCTTTTGCTGTGAGGTGACAATGCTAACCGCTACATCACCGTGGCCACCAGGAGTTTTGACTTTAACTACAGTTTACAATTTTCTTGTTGATACAAAGCACACTCTGGTGTTACATGTTAGCTATGATTTTAAAATCAGTTTTAAGTTTGTTTCAACACTGGAAGTAATGTGCTAGTATGTATGACTCATTTGATTTGTGTGTCTACCTCTTTCAATTTGAACTATGTAATGTTTACTCAGAACCCATAGGCCGTGGTGGTGCAGTGGTTAGCGTTGTCACCTCACAGTAAAAGACTCTCGGTTGGAGTGCCCTCTGTGTGGAGTCTGCATGTCCTCCCTGCAGTTGAGTGACATTTAAAGACATGCAAGTAGGTGCATACATGAATGAGTGTGCCTTCTTTGAAGGTTGGGTGTCAGGCTGGCAACTTGACACTGTAACAATCCATTGCTAATCATTAGTGGATCAGAGTTTAGCTGTGGCGACTCCTAACCAGGAAAAGCCGAAAGACATTACTAATGTTTACTCAGAAGCCAACATTATGTCATTTATCACAATGGTAATTTCACAGCATAAATATTACCTGCAATTTTAACACAATAGTTACTTACACAGCCTGGAAATTTTCTTCTGTTTCTGAATCACCAACACGTTCTCATCCCTGAAAAGTTCACTTTTGAGGAAATGTAACATTTGCTGTTGTATATGATTTATTTATAATGTTCAGCGTAAGTCTAAATGTGGCATCTGATGGTTTATCTACAAGTCCTTCTGACATACCAGCTATTCTGTCCAGGACACCTCATGACATTCATTTTCACATCTTATGCTGCACTTGGGAAATCACGAAACTTTGATTATGCCTTAAACTTCTCAAGTTATTTTAGATAATCCTTTTTGGGGATGAATGCAGGGGACTATATTATAAACATGAAAGCTGTAAACAGTGAATACATGTACATAGACACATAAAGGTTGATGTACAAAAATAGCGAAATACGTAATCGGTGAAAATGAAAACGCCAAACGTATTTTGTCAATCAACAGCGCCATGCAGGTAAGCTCAAACTAACTAAATAAACTTAAATTAATACACTTTTTCAGGGGGGCAAGCCCCCCTGCACCTCCCCACACACCGCTACTTAAATATACCAACTCCAAGACCACACTACAGTGGGAAAAAGGATATATTTCCTCATCCCCATGATCGCCCTGCTGGCCAAGCAAATACATTTGGCATTTTCATTTTCGCCAATTACGTATTTCGCTCTTGTTGTACATTGATCTTTATGTGTCGATGTAGATGTATTCGCTATTTTGAGCTTTTGTGTTTATAATATAGACCCGAATGAAGCCCTGCTGTTTGTCACCATATAGCTAACAACATTGAAAAGGCCAAACCGAAAGGATCACTGGCATCCAGGCAGGGTGGCTAAACTTGGAGAAGGATAAGGAAGTGAGTATAGTTTTTTTCCAGTGTGCGTGTGTGTGTGTGTGTGTGTGTGTGTGTGT
This sequence comes from Protopterus annectens, assembly GCF_019279795.1. NCBI lineage: Eukaryota > Metazoa > Chordata > Ceratodontiformes > Protopteridae > Protopterus > Protopterus annectens. Next base: position 1,321,857,917 of record NC_056725.1, on the reverse strand, counting down.
GTGTGTGTGTGTGTGTGTGTGTGTGTGTGTGTGTGTGTGTCAGGAGATCCTTAGCCTTCTGGTCATGATGAGCTCTACTACACTCCAGACTTCCTGAAGGGTGGGAAAGCACTAGGTCCTGAGATTGTCTCATTTGATTTCAGAATATCTTTAAAAATAGCCAAAAATTGCTGTTAAGCTTGATCAGTCTTGCTCACTGTACCGTATTCTGTTTGTGTGTCATCCATAGTCTCATTCTCAAAATCAGTAAGGATGCTAGCTATCCTTCTGGTTATGGTAAGGTGTCACTGCTGTCCTATGAAACTAAAAATACTTGTCAGGGTACTTGGTGGTGGGCTAGAAAAGGTCATTCCAAAATTGGCAAAGTATCTTCAACAGAGTTTTGTGAAGGGTGGTCTGGGTAGTAATGAGCTCTTGAGATTGCTCTGTAACATGTAGCAGTTGTGCTGTAAGGAAAACACACATATCTATCTATATAAACATATATATATATATATATATATATATATATATATATATATATATATATATATATATATATATATATATATATATATATATTGGCTGTATTCATAGATTAATACTGGATTCCTCCTCTGAGGCTTCCTGTGGAATGCTAGCATAAATGGGTACAATGGAGTAATGGTCAGAATTTAGTTTGTTTTATGCATTGAAAAGGGGTGGATGCTTGGTAGCTTTGCTTACTACACAACAAACATTTGGTGTTTGGAGTTCCAGCTTGTGTGGGTACATTGTTTTTGTTACAGTTTCTCACCATTCTGTCAGTCTCGGCTGCAAGTAAACTCTGAAGATTCTGTTTCAATCTCAATACCTGGAAGTTCCTCACTCAGAAATTAAGACAGAGAGAAGAAGCAACTTGAAGAGCTTAGAAAACTTTATTTCAGTGCTAGAAATGAACTACAAAGGATCTTAGTGAAAAAGGATACAGAATCACTGGCCCAACTCAAAAAATACTGTCGATCAGTACCACTTTCACCAAAGCAGAACCTCAACAAAGGTGTCAGACCAATGCTATGTGGAAGCAGATATTAGACTTAAAGGGAAAAAAGACTTTGAAAACATCTACTGAACACAGACAGGACAATAATCTGAGCAAAGAGGTGGAACTGACAGTAATGACAGAGAATAACACCTATGAAGAAAAGAGAAAGCAACCTATGAAAATTGCTTTAACATCAAAAACAGGCATAAATGGAGGGAAGATCCTTGCCTGACTTGAATTGGTATGACAAATATTGTCGGTCATCTGAAGGAATAGGCAGAAAAGATAAAACTGAAAGATACTTGTCAACTTCTAGTTTGCCTGATAAAGAAAGAACTTGTGGAGGCAGGGGAAGAATATAGGTTTCTGCATACAATAACACCATTGTTGCATATTTGAAATACAGACTTTTTAGCAGTCCAAACAATAGATATATAAAAAAGCAATTTTAAAATGTTTTTTCTCCTTTCTAACATAAATTAATTATTTCTTTACATGAATGCATTATAATAAAGAAACAGGTGAAATAATTAATGTGTTTCAGATAACTATAGTCTATAGTGTCATCTTTAATCACTATGGTAAGGCATGTAATTAGGGGATACATGGTCCCTGCAAGTATGATCACTTGTACTGCATCATCAAAGAGGAGGCAAAAAATACTGAAGAGATGCTTAACTGTGATTTATAATAGTCAATAATATAACACCTAAGATATTAAATATGTTTTAAACCAAATTTGTGTGCATGCAACTCTCATCATGGTCAACCAGAGAGATGTATGAAACGTTTACAGTAAGACAGAGCTTTTAGTGGGAAAGGTGGGTAAAAGTGATAACACAACATGACCAAGGACTGTCTGTGGTACTGGTTGCTAGGCTGCTGCATTGCCACCACCAATAAATAAGTACAGACAAACTATTTTTTTAATTTAAGTACCAGTAGAACAAGCAACATCCACAGGAATCACACACGGCAAAACAATATCAACTTCAAATGTCCCAATGGAATGAACAATGATGCGGACTTCTAAAAACAGTCCAAAATTTATTAAAAATTGTTAGCGCTTTCACCTTGCTGGCTTCATCAGACAAATGCTTAAGAAATTTGGAAGTATTTAAATATTGCATCCAACTCACCTTTTGGTACAGACAAACTCTGACATCATCATTCAATTCAATTAAAGTTGCAAGGCAGAAAAACATATATATATATATATATATATATATATATATATATATATATATATATATATATTAAAAGTGTATAAAACAAACACATTAAAATGCAGAATTGCAAAATATATATATATATATATATATATATATATATATATATATATATATATATGCTGAATACATATAAAATTCACAAACATAAAATAACGCAACTCTGTCAAAGGCTTAGATGTTAAACGGAACATAATGCTGATATGGTAACACTAATTAGATAATCGTGTCAAAACCACTGGACACTCAAAAATAACATACTATACAATTAAGGTTGTCCTAGTCACCTTCGAAACACTCAAGCCCCAGGCTATATTCTCAACAGGGTAGAGCAGGGGCAACGCGAAGTGAAAAACTTTACATAGTTCAAAAAGGTATAAAATTACATCATAAATAAACACAGGGTGTTACAACTCCCACTTCGTGTATAAATAAAAATAAAGATAAAAGTTCTAACATTCTAAGAGGGGCACCACCACTTATAAAACACAAATGAACTTGTGGGTATCATATGATGCTATAAAACCACTGACAAAAGAAAAAGCCTGGGTAAAGGACACAAAAAAAACATTAAACTACCCTTCTATTAGAAACTGTTAACCTTCTGTTCCGCAAGATAGGTCTAAGGGAAGCTTTATCATTTAAGCCCAGGACCTTATCAGCTCTGCATCTGATAATTCATCTGAGCTCACATTCTTCCGTAGAAGTCTCAATATCGCCCCCCCGTTCATTAGGTCTAATGAATTGTAAAACTGAAAATAAAAAAGAGTGTGTGATACCCATTTCTTTATGGTGTTTGGCCAATGCATTGGAATTCGTACCAATGCGTATGTGGTAAATATGCTCCCTTATATGCTCCCTGAGTTTTCTATTAGTTTTTCCTATATAGAAGGCCTCGCAGGATACACATCTAGCGAGGTATACCACATGTTCACTCTGGCAGTTGGTATTCGTATGGAAGGTGTACTCATCTCCTGATACAGGGTGTACAAATGTGCACCTTTGGTCTATAAACTGACATGTCTACAACGATGGCCTGGTCTAGTGTTACCCTGGTCATGCAAAATGTGCCCATTCAAACAATTTAGGGGACAGTGGCACAGAATTTGTTTCAGGTTCTTCCTGTTTTTAAACACATAACTGGGTCTGGGACCCACTATTCTACTAATATTCTCATCTAAGAGAAGTGTGTCCCAATATTTCTCAAAAGTTTCCTTAACAGCTGTAGTATCAGAGGTAAAAAACATAGGAACTCTCAAGAAACTGGTGTTACCTGACTGCTGTGCCAAATCCCCCATGGTAACCTCATCAGAGAAATAAGGACTCGCCCTAGTTGTCCTTAAGGAATTCACCTTGGTGATGGCTTTATCCACTTCTTGATGGCTATAGCATCTGTCTCTCAATCTCTCCCTAAGACTAGATAGTTCTGTCAGGTAACCATCTTCTGTAGGATTAAGTCTGGAGGCTCTCATAACCTGCCCCCTAACAACATTACCAAATACAAAAGGGGGTGCATACTATCCCTATGAAGTAATGTGTTCCTATAGCAAGCCTTCCTGTGGACTGCAGTATTTAACAGGCCATTACCAAGCCTTTCAATATTAATATCCAAAAATGATAACCTATATCGAGAGGAGCTGACTGTAAAACTGACAAAATCAGTTAGTCCATTGACCATTGAAACAAAATTCAACAGTTCAGCTTCATTTTCTCTCCAAATTAGGAAAAGATTGTCAAAAAAACGCTTATAGAATCCAACATACCGCTTGAATTCCTGGAGTGGAAACAACCGCTCTTCTTCCCAGCTAGCCATCAGTATATTGGTGTAGTTATTGGCACATGATGTGCCCATAGCTACGCCATCATTCTGTATAAAGGTATTACCATCAAAAAAGAAAATGTTATTATGTAACATTGTCTCCAAAAACAATGTCAGTAAATCTATTACCTTGGCATCCAACCCCAATCAGTTTTACAATTCATTAGACCTAATGAAGGGGGGGGGGGTGATATTAAGACTTATACTGAAGAATGTGAGCTCAGATGGATTATCAGATGCAGAGCTGATAAGGTCTCGGGATTAAATGATAAATCTTCCCTTAGACCTATCTTGCAGAACAGAAGGTTAACAGTTTCTAATAGAAGGGTAGTTTAATGTTTTTTTTGTGTCCTTTACCCAGGCTTTTTCTTTTGTCAGTGGTTTTATAGCATCATATGATACCCACAAGTTCATTTGTATTTTATAAGTGGTGGTGCCCCTCTTAGAATGTTAGAACTTTTATCTTTATTTTTATTTATACACGAAGTGGGAGTTGTAACACCCTGTGTTTATTTATGATGTAATTTTATACCTTTTTGAACTATGTAAAGTTTTTCACTTCGCGTTGCCCCTGCTCTACCCTGTTGAGAATATAGCCTGGGGCTTGAGTGTTTCGAAGGTGACTAGGACAACCTTAATTGTATAGTATGTTATTTCTGAGTGTCCAGTGATTTTGACACGATTATCTAATTAGTGTTACCATATCGGCATTATGTTCCGTTTAACATCTAAGCCTTTGACAGAGTTGCGCTATTTTATGTTTGTGAATTTTATATGTATTCAGCATATATATATATATATATATATATATATATATATATATATATATATATCTTTTTGCAATTCTGCATTTTAATGTGTTTGTTTTATACACTTTTAATATATTTTATATATATATATATATATATATATATATATATATATAGATATATATTTATGTTTTTCTGCCTTGCAACTTTAATTGAATTTAATGATGATGTCAGAGTTTGTCTGTACCAATAGGTGAGTTGGATGCAATATTTAAATGCTTCCAAATTTCTTAAACATTTGTCTGATGAAGCCAGCAAGGTGAAAGCGCTAACAATCTTTAATAAATTTTGGACTGTTTTTAGAAGTCCGCGTCACTGTTCATTCCATTGGGACGTTTGAAGTTGATATTGTTTTGCCGTGTGTGATTCCTGTGGATGTTGCTTGTTCTACTGGTACTTGGATTTTTATTCCGAACCACAGGGGTCTTTGCCCTTTGGTGCTGCCTTTGTTTGTTCTTGTTATTTTTTTAATTTACTTTTTTCTCTAGAATGTAATTTTATCATTCTAGTTACTATTAAAGCAGAGTTGAGAAAAGGTATATGCTGCCCTAAAAAAGGAAAGAAATGTAAAGAGTTATCTTTCTCTGTTTGCCAGGCTGTTTGTAAAACAGCTCACCACTATGTCTCCTCAACATCGGGACTAGGGCGATTACACCTTATTTCACATCCTTCTGCCTACATTAGAAGGCTGAAACATCACAAAAAAAGCACCTCATTGGGCTGCTGGATGAAGCAGTGAGGAGCCATTTTTATTGGCTCAGGCTGCCTTAGGTGACTGGTTAAGAACGGGACAGCCTGAGATTGAAAGTGAAAGACATAATGGAGAATATTGCTATTGCCTATTCCTTCAAATGCCATTTACCAAGTATGCAGGAAGGTAAGTATTTTAAATGAATGTATCTGCATGAGTGCACGCGGGTGCGTGAGTGTGTGTGTGTGTGTGTGTGTGTGTGTGTGTGTGTGTGTGTGTGTGTGTGTGTGTGTGTGCGTGTGTGCGTGTGTGTTGATATATGTCAGTACAGGGGTATATGGATGTTCTGAAATGTCCCTGATTTAACAGAATGCCTCTGATTCTGCCTGCTAGTTTGGTATGTTCTTTGAAAACTCTGTGGTTTTGCTGGCAATGAATTTCCCTAGGAAGCCTTAAACTGATATAAGCACTCAACTCTCCTTGTTAATAAGGAGAAATTAATAGTAGGCACTAAACAGCCTATAATTGCAAAGTACCTTGCTAAGGTAAAGGAAAACAGCTCCTGTACTTTACAAAAAAAAAAAGCACCAAACCAGGAATGTCCAAGGGTCAGCTTCCGGTGATTTCTCCTGTCCACCTGGTGAATCTGGGCATACTGGGGCAATGCAGCAATTGCCTCATGTACACAGACAACCCTCTCCTCCTACCACCCAACACTACAACCTGTGAGAGATGCACTTACATAGCCAAAATGGAAGCAAAGCTCTCTCCACCCAAGATTGTGCTAGACAGTCAAGAGGAGAAGGTTAACAACCACACTATACCTCAAGCAACACATAGCCCTTCTAAACCCACACCACCAACACCCACATATAGCAACACTAAATCCACATATGCAGAGGCCCTTAACTGTAACCTGCCCAAGCAACAAGGACCTCTGAAGCTGAAAAGCAAACAAACACCAATCACAACCAAAGTGTCACATAGTTCACAACACCAGTGTGCCACCCAGCAACAGCCCCTAAGGCAAGACAATGTACCTAACACTTTAGTCATAGGTGACTCTATAGTCTGGCACACTGATGTCCCTCTCACCAGGTTGAACAAGGAGAAGATTACAGTCAGCTGCCTGTCAGGTGCCAGGATCTGCCACATAACGCATGCACTCAAGTCACTCCACAACAAGTACAAATATGACTCTGTCATTGTCCATGTTGGAGTGAATGACTTGAGACGTACCTCCCTGGACTACATGAAAAGAGACATGGAAGAGCTCTCGGATCATGTGGCCCAGGCAGGTATGACCCTAGCCCTGAGTAGCATCCTGCCTTCGCCCAGAATGATACCACAATATAAGGACAAAATAATTGACTTCAACAATTGGCTAAGCTTCTGGTGTCATTCAAAGGTGATTCAGTATCTGTCTGCTTGGGACGACATGATTGACAGACCACGATGCTTTGCCAGAGATGGTCTGCACCTGTCGCTCTGGGATTCAGGTTACTGGCTAAGGCTCTTGCCACCCTTATAGTGCCTTTCTTAGGCAAAGTTCAAAGGACAAAACCACCACCATAACAGGTACAAGCATGCAAAATCTGAAGGTAATGCTACTAAATGCTAGAAGTCTAAACCTCAAAATGCACTCTCTCGAGGCACTCCTAAAAATGGAGAACATTGATATCTGTGCAGTAACTGAGACCTGGTTCAAGGCTCCCGAGAGCACCCCTGCAATACCAGGCTACAACTCTTACCACACTTTTCGACCACCAAACCAGGACCGAAACACTAAAGGTGGAGGAGTGTCAATATTCACCAAGGATATTCACACCACCAGGCTAGTTGTCCAGCACAATGCGTCTGAAATTCTCCAGGTGCAACTAACACTAGGTAAGACTGCAATCCAAATTGTAGCTTGCTACAGATCCCCCCACCATACCCCAAGATTCTCACTACACCTTTCTAAACATACTGGAAAATATTAAGATAGAACCAAACACCCTAATACTGGGTGATTTTAACTACGCTGCCATTAACTGGGAAAACTACTCATGTACCAACACCTTTGCCCACCGGTTCTTGGAATTCATAAATTCCAACACCCTGGATCAACTAATCCATAGTCCCACCAGGGGCTCTAATATCCTAGACCTGGTCATTACCAGCATGGGAAATCGATGCTCCACACCTATAGTCACCCCCTCGTTAGTCAGGTCTGACCATAAGCTAATCAACCTTAACATCCACATCCCACCCCCACCCCCCCACCCCAGTAAGGAAACCTCCATAAAAAACTTCTCCAAAGCCAACTTCATGCTACTCAAGTCAGAAGTGACAAACTTCATGACACCCATGCAGATGGGAACTGCAAGTTCAAATGCTGAATCCTACACTAAGGCACTGTATGAGCACATCCACTCATGCATGAATCGTGCCATCCCAAATAGAACCAAGATGCTCTCATCCAAAAAAAGGAAGCCAATCTGGTGGTCCCCTGCCATAAACAAACTTTACAACAAAAGGAAGAAACTGTTGCAGAAAAGAGGAAAATCCCAGGATGCAAAAAATGCCCTTACCAGCCTCAGTAAGAAACTGAGATCCCTCATAAAATCCTCCAAAGCTAGTTACGAAAATAAAATTGCCAAAGATTCCAAAGACAACCACAAGGCATTCTATAACTATGTCAAGAATTTAAATGGCAATGCTCAGATCTGCTCTGAGCTAAAACAGAATGGCATTAAATATACTGATCCCAAGGATATTGCCAATATCCTGGCAAATTGATTCAGTGCCAACTTCACCCTCCTCTCACCCACTAAATAGCCCATCTCAATACCGTAAGATTGCCAAATTCCGGTAATAACGGCCACATAGGTAAAAAGCACACTCTCCAAAGCTAAGAATACAGTATCCATGGGACCAGATGACATCCTGGGCTGTGTACTACATGAACTACAGTATGAACTGGCACCTCACCTAACTGTCATGTTTAATCATAGCCTCAGCTCAGGTTTCGTGCCCACTGAGTGGTGCAGAGCTACAGTTATTCCACTCCACAAGGGGGAATCCACCTTGGATCCTGGAAACTACCGTCCCATCAGTCTGACAAGCCTTATCTGTAAGGCCATGGAGCGTATTATCATGGAACTTATAAACAAAGACATTGTCAACCTTCAAACACTGGACCCCACCCAGTTTGGATTTGTGAAGGGCTGATCTTGTCTCCTGAACCTGACTGACTTCTTCGAATCAGTCTCCAGAGCCATGGACAAGGGTAAGGTGGTCCACACAGCCTATCTAGACCTTGCCAAGGCCTTTGACACCATCCCCCACTCTGGAATCATAGATAAACTTACTAAGCTGGGCATTAATCCCTACGTCACCCAATGGGATGCTAACTGGCTTACTGATAGAACCCACACTGTAAAAGTAGCCAACTCCAAATCCAGCTCCAGACAAGTGACAAGTGGAGTACCTCAGGGTTCAGTCCTGGGACCACTCTTGTTTGGCATCTACTTCTCTGAAGTACAGGCCATCACTAAGGGACTCTGGCTAACAAAGTTTGCAGATGAATGCAAACTGGGAGGCATTATTGAATCCCCAAATGATGTGGATACTCTACAAAAGGGCCTTACAGAAACAGATGCTTGGTGCCAGAGACATGGGCTCAAGCTCAATGCCAAGAAATGTATAGTTATCCCCTTTGGGAAAAAACATGTATCTGTGAATTACCATATACGTGGCAGTACACTAAACACCGAAAGTGTGATAAGAGACTTAGGGACACAGGTGGACAGTGGTCTCACCTTCGATAACCACATCGCCACAACAGTCAGGAAATCCTTCTATGTGGCACACCTCATCACTAAGGGCTTTTCATCCAGAAAAAAGGAGGTCATTGTCCCACTGTACTCATCCCTCATTAGACCAATTATATAATACAATGCCCCATTTGGTATGTACCTCTCAAGGCATCTGCATCAACTGGAAAGGCCGCAGAAATACCTCACTAAAAGAATCACAGGCCTAAAGCAGATGCCCTATGCTGACCACCTTAAAAAACTCTAGCTATACTCTGTCGCATATCGTCTACTCAGAGGCGATCTCTGCTTAACATACAAGGCCATGTCAAAGCTGTTGGACATGCTATACTTAAAGAAATCCCAATCCCTCAAAGCCACATGCTCCAGGGATCTAAACCTTGTCATCACAATAAACAAAACATGCTGGAGGGATAGGTTCCTGACCCAGAGACTCCCCAGACTCTGGAATAGATTGCCCATACATGTCAAGCAGAGTGCCTCTTTGGCCCTCTTCAAAAGGAGCCTTGATGATTAGATGGGAGAAAGGAAATTCACACCGGAGATCACGTCAGTCACCCTGCTAGACAGGGGTCCAGGAAAGTAAATAGTGTGGGAAGAAATAGCCAGGGAATTATTATGGATAGGCTTGTATAGGCCCTAGGGCTGATAGCCTAGTACCAACCTATGAACCTATGAACCTATGAATTTTGGTTCTTTGTCTCTCACGTCACTTTGTACAGATTTTTTGTGCAAAGAGGTTGTGAGTATGTCAAACTTCTGCTTGTACAGTTAATCATAGAAGTGGGTATAACTAATGTTGGTCATGTACTCTGTGTGTTTATGTGTGTGTGTGATATATCAATGTGTGTCAGGGGTATAGATGCTCTCACCCTTCTCTAATTTCACATAAGATGCCTGGTTTTGCTTTGTATTGTGGTCATTTCCTGATAACATTTGTGTTTTCCTTTGCAAATCTTTTGCAAATCACTGAGGAATGTGGTCATCAAATAATGGCAGACATTTGAGTTTCAGACTTACTAACATTCGGAAAAAGCATACTAAAGTAAATCATATTATTTTGCCATCTGTTTGTAATACATAAAGACATTAGTGCAGATTCAATAAAGCCTACATTCAGTAAGCAGCTTTGCATGCTGACTGGGCTTGATTCTTCTCATTGGGCTGTCATGAAGTTTTAGTTTAAGTATATGTGAATAGTAGTTTGTTATGTAACACACTGAGAAAGGCATTGGCCTGAAAGCTTTGTGTATTCTAAATAAACAAGTTTGCTACTTACTATTATCTGCCTAGTATTTCTGTCACTAGACTTTACCTTGTTCTTAGAGCTACGCAAACAGTAAATATCGTGGCATGCTAACTACAGCATAAGCAGATGACTTATATGCTAATCAGCCAATTCAAGATGGAGGAGCAATTCAATAAGCTATAAAGCAATTTTGCAGACTCTCTGCAAAAAATCCAAATCTACCAGATCCACTAGAGCAAGCAACTTGAACCTTAGCACGGATATAAATAGGACATGCTGGAGGGATAGATTTGTCACCCAGAGACTCCCTATGTTGTGGAATAAAATCCCGGTCCATGTGAGGCAGAGCACCTCGCTGGCTCTGTTCAAGAGAAATCTTGACCGGTGGATGGGAGATCGTAGGTTTACCCCGGGAATCATCTCTGTGTCACTGCTGGACAGAGGCACAGCAAACTAATGGGCACAGTATTTTTTAACATAGGGGGTGGAGTAAGCCACAAAAACTCTGGGCTGGGTTTGTAAGTGCCTTAGGGCAGATAGCCTAGTGTAAACCTATGAACCTATGAACCTCTGTAGGTTTTCCCTGCAAATTCCAAAACCTACTGGAATACAGCCACAGAAGGTACTCTACACCAAAACAATGTTAGGAGCTGCAGTTGCTCTTATACATGTGTGTGTGCAGCAGGCACAAGTCCATGCTGCTGCTGCAAATAGACCTCAGCCAAGAAGGAATTTAGACCCCTTTTAACTTACTATGGTCTGTGTGATATGGTACAGGGTGGCTAGAGACACACTACAGGAACTCTGCAACCTTTGTCATTCACAATTTAGAGCAAGGGCAAACCGAGGGGAACCATTACCTGTGGAGACTAAAGTATGTGTAGCACTTAGAATATTAGCTACAGGAACCTCTCAGAGGCCAACAAGGCATATACTGGGGATATCACAGGCATCAGCATCCAGTATTCTACATCAAGTCCTGAATACTATGCTACAACATGCAACTGATTGCATACAGTTTCCCATACATCCAGGATGACTGCACAATTGCAAGAGCAAAACTCTTGAAACCCAACTTCTAATGTGGAAACACACAAATAGTGCATGGCTGCCTCACACCCAAAACAACAAGAAAATGACAGTTTGTACAATCCAAAGAATAACACATAATTCACTTGTTATAAATGCTTTCCACTCAATTTTAACAAATGTGTACACACTTAAAACACAAAAGCCAATTGTATATGATTGCTCGACACCGCTTACTGTGTCCAGTACTCCCCTGGTGGTGCCCATGGACCATCCTAGAAGCATAACACCCCTGTGTCATGGATAATATAGTACTTTTCATTGCCATGTAATAAGATAGAAAAGTGCAAGGTAACCAGTTTTAACAATAGCACTTGTAATGATGATTATTAAGAACTGTCCATCTGTGAAACTCAATGTATGACAAAAAATGCCTATGCCAAGAGTGAAGTATAAGAAGTGCATACAGATAACAGTTTAACCCCTAATGTGTATATATAACAGTTTTATTTGTAACATGTGAACAAATCTAGCATGAATCTGGAAAATACAAGCATACCTTAGCAACATCAGAAGTCTTCTGTGCAGATAAATATAAAGGAATCTCAGTCATCTGTATTCTACAAATACACAAGTCCTCTTACCTTCAGGTTCCCTAGCTACACAGTTACCTTGTTATGGAGTAGATTCATGTCTCAGAGCACAATGAATATGCAAATGAGGTGTGAACGCATTAGAACTGATGAATCCCAAACATTTGAATTTGTGTAGCTGATGTAGACATTGTGTAGGCACTACCTCAATGTTTGTTGCTAATGGATTGCAACTGTGAATGATTAGTGAGAGGCTGAAGGAATATACAACAGTTCAGACTTCCTACCTGCAGTGGGTGTGTCAGCCAGGATACACTTACAAAGTGTATAAGTAATTGCAGCAAGCTTTAAAATGGAAATGAACAGCACACATTTCTCATTTTCAGTGTACTAATAGCCAAACTCTACTTCCTTTAATGAAAAATACATTTCACTATCATGTAATATTGTAATACATTTTAAGGACAATGATAGAAAATGCCCTATAGACCTCATGTGTGAAAGTACAGCACACAAAAGAGAAGAATGAACACAATATAAAGAGAAGACAGGCTGCACTGGTGCAAACAAATCTCATTAATGGTTGTGTGATCATTCATTGCACTAAATATGTAAGTAACAAGTACAGACAAATGAGAGTGTACAAGTGTTATATGTCTTTATAATACTATGATGGAAATGAGACTTACTTATATGTACAATGATTTTCATTCCTGCTGTAAATCTGTTTCTGTGGCAAAGATAGATAAAGACACCTTTGCTGTGTTTTGTATGTTCAGTAGACTGACTGTTCAAACCAGAGTTGTGTAGAAATCTGTGATGTGTGTTAAGATGTATTATGTAATCTGTTTTTTTTCTTTTACTTTTTTATAATATTAATATTTGCATGGTATGTGCTGTTTAGTGCAAACACAGTGAAATGGATAAATACATTAAAATTGAATGTTAAGTTACTTGTACGATAAAGACAGCATACATTACAGATGTAAATCAAGTGAATGTATAGCACACCTGGTAAACATGATGACCCACACAGTATGTGGCATCTGTAGATCATGGTTCAAGTCTCACATTTATCTTTTAATGTGAAAACTTAATAAACTCTGGTTTCATGCATAGCTCTGCTTCTCAAGTTTGCCCATCACTTACCTTCACACAAACATGGTCAGATGGCCTGCACAAGAAGCAGACATTCTCAATTTCAAAAAGGATACATTGTTACATCTTTTCCTTTACATCACACAAATCCACTAAATGATTTTGTGTGATGGTCAGCAGCACCTGCAGGTCCAGAACACCTGTAGACATGAAACAAACAGTAAACAATTTCAAAACAGATACATTATATTATGTGTGGTTTGCCACCGTAGAAACACTCTGTAGAGTTGCGTGGTGATCAGCACATGTACATAGTAATTAATGTGAAAATATACAATTGTTGCCTAGTTGTTCCTGTGGCAGCAGTTGTAAGCAAAAGATTATAGTACATGTGCGCCTGGGTTCTAATCCAGCTAAGGCCAAACATTTCTTACTGAACATGTGCATTGAGGATACACGGTATGTCAGAGATATATTGCATGTGTAACTGTGGGTGTCAGTACAAGTATGGTTGTCCCAGTCTCCTTCAAGAAACACATCACACCGAATGACATTTGATAACCTTTATTGAATTTCCATAAACATAATTTTAACCAATATTCATTCATTTCAACCAAAACATGATACAAGTGAAATACCATCCATGTAACATTATCATAGGACAGGACAGCGTAAACCTGCTCATCCTGATCAGTAAGCAGCATCCATACCTCCACTCGCTTACTTATGAAGCAGTGTACCATTCACTTCCATTACCATTTATTGCATTATACCTCCAACCAAATAAGCAGCTTTCTCCTCTTGCTTATGTACTTATCAAGCAGCATACCCACTCACTTCTGTTACAATTTATTGCATTATACCAACCAAATAAGCAGCTTCATCCACTTGCTTATGTACTTATCAAGTAGCGTAACCGTTCACTTTCCTTTCCCAACTTATTGAATTGACCATCCAACACCAGAGGGGGAATAGAAGAGGGTAAGCCTGCCCCTCTTCTGCACCCTACCCAAAGTAAAAATAACCATATTCCCCATTAATAAAAAGGGGAGGGAGGGTGGGTAGCAAGTTCACACAAAAATGTGACTCCTACTCCAGTTACACTTGCCTAAAATCCTTTAAGCTCCTCCCTACCCCTACCTCATTTCCTCCTAAACCTCATACAGTCCTATTTAACCCTATCCTCTCCTATCCTCCTAATTCCTGATACTCTATTTATCTAACTCCACTTGAATATGTCCCTGGACAAATTGGTCTGTTCCAAACCTCATTTGTCCCAGTTCCATTCAAGAAACACATCACACCGAATGACATTTGATGACCTTTATTGAATTTCCATAAACATAATTTTTAACCAATATTCATTCATTTCAACCAAAACATGATACAGGTGAAATACCATCCATGTGACATTATCATAGGACAGGACAGTGTAAACCTGCTCATCCTGATCAGTAAGCAGCATCCATACCTCCACTCACTTACTTATGAAGCAGTTTATCACTCACTTCCATTACCATTTATTGCATTATGCCAACCAAATAAGCAGCTTCCTCCACTTGCTTATGTACTTATCAAGCAGCGTAACTGCTTACTTTCCTTTCCCAACTTATTGAATTGACTATCCAACACCAGAAGGGGAACAGAAAAGGGCAAGCCTGCCCCTCTTTTCTGCCCACCAGCCTGACCAGGCTGTTCCCCCTCTCTCCGACAAACTTCCAGCAATCTAACCACCATTAAGGCATCCAGCCAAACATCATTCGGTGTACCCTATCCCCACTAACAAAGCTGGAACAAAGTCATCATCTCTTAAAACCCTATCACCTAACAAAACAACCAGTTACCTAAACCACTGAAAACAAAACACTGACCCTTCTCCTATGCTGAGATAACCTAGCATACCCACTGCTCATGAGCTAAATAATCCTTACCTCATGACCAATGGCACCTCTGCAATTGCTTCAAGGGCATTATAAAAACCAAGCGTCAACTACATGCCATCATGCCACCTTGCGACCACATTTACCACCTAATCCAGTAATAACCAAATGAGTTCTCCTTAATGCCAGAGCAATAACAATTCTAATGACTCCCCGATCATTACCCTTCAACTTGAACAACCAACACTAAACCCACGGCCATCTGAAACAAGAACAAACCATGATGCCACATCCCAGCCCCGTTTCACTGCTTAAGATAACCAAAAGAAATATCATTAAAATCCTGTTGTCTATCAATCCTGCCATCACACTAACTATCCCTTATAAGCAATAAAACAACTCATCAACCATCATGGCATTCTAGCAACTCATCAACATGAGCCATACCATTTCCTTATTAAACAAAAGACAATAAATCCTAATCCCCAACCACTCCAACTATACCTCCTATGCCCACTTAATGTGCAACCCTTATATACAACCTGACAATTACCCTTCCTTCTGTCTAACCAGCCACCAGCCCAACTCGCCTCAGCTGGTCCCCATATGCCGCCTTTGTCAAACAATAACATTCTCCATGACTTTTCATTCATCTGCCAAAGCCTAACCAAGTTAATTTTCCAATAATCACCTGCCAAATGCACCCTAAAGCACTAAATCAATTTCCCCACCTATCCCCCACAACATCTACATACCTAAAGTGCTACATGAAACCCAACATACTCTTAAGTCGTACATACCGAACCATCTCCCATTCATCCAGAATGCAAGTCACAACTTAATGAGTAACTGTAAATTCAACCTGGAGTGTCCACCCATGTCAATTTAGAAATAGATTAGGTGCTCCATGTGAAATAAATTGAACTTGATATCCCCAGACCACCACATATCTGAGCAGAACTCCAAATACTCAGCATCCCTAGTTGTTCCTCTAGCCCCTCATCCAAACAACCCTCCAAATTATGCCCCAAACCCAACACCTGCTATAAAGTGTGTAAACAAATTCAAAACCCCATGACCAATCCTATCCACCTATGCCAACAGCCATTCCAGAGAATTGCCAGAAGCAACCCACTGATAAACTACAATACCAATGCAAAACCCATGAGCAATCCAATACACCTACCAAGAGCTCATCCTTCATAATCCACCACTTAGCCTTAAATTCCCCTTTAAAGCTTCCCTATTAAAGCGACACCTCTACATCCAACAGCAAATGCTAATTTGACTCAAACACTCACCTGCAATGCTTCCCCAAACTCTACTCATCTTTGCGTTGCCCCTGAAACATACAAAATAACTAAGTTACCCCTTCCAACATCACTGTAGCTGCACAAACACTACCTTCCTTGCAAGAAATGGATAGTCCTACTTTTTGACTTCAACACTCATTTGATTCAATAAATAAAATCAAAGTCCTTTACCCCCCATATATTACCCATGTAACCAATTCAGGCTGCTGCAGTCTCAATGCAGCTGCAGCAATTGAAAACCTCTTAGTAGCAACTTTAATCACCCAAGAAAAGCTCTTCCTTCAGACCACCACCTGATAGTACCTCTGTGCCAATCATGATTGACTGCCTTATGCAGCATTCCGACATCTAAAACACCCAACATAACATCACCATCTGCAAAGAAAGAGAAAAATGTAAATCATCTGAAATACAAACACATTTGAAGACAACCTGCTCCCCCAAAGCCTTCCATAGACCCCCGAGCATACCCCAACACGTTACAATAATTCCAGCCCTTAATGGACAGCCCAACTCCCTTAAAACACTGCCAATCCTGCTTCGCCCTACCTATAAGTTAATTTTAGTTACCTTTCACCAAACCTTGCACCAAGTCTGACATGTCCAATGAGTACTTACTAAAATAGGATTAGCATCCATTACCTCTCATGAGCGCTTCCTGCAATCCACCAACTGATAGTCCTCCGTGCATCTGTAAATAAAAGACCAGTTATGTACTCACCACTTCTCTTTCATGCCAAAATTCTCTGCACGCTCGACCAAATTGTGCTGCCAAAAGCACTCCACCATATCCCTCAAGAAATCCTTCTGCTTACAATAAAGGAATATACTACAATAATGGTGTTATGCCACCCCTGCATTGACTGGACCACTACTTATATGACCTATTAAAATGAAGAATGCAAGTGAAACAACAAACGTATATTCTACTTAACCCTACATGTAGGGGGTAATTGAAGCAACAACATACACCCAGAGTTAGTGATTCCTCTTAATTTTATATAAACTCACCACATTTAACTTGCTATCAGAATGATTTATTTGAAATAGCTAAAACAACGACTACCATATTCACCAACTCCCTCAGACAAGGTACCTAAAAGACTAATGCAGCCTCCATAAATCCATACCGAACAACTATCATTGTTGTGAATTTCAAGCCTAGCCAAATACCCCATACAAAATCAGAGCCTGTATCTTATGCCAGCAAAGTAAATGCCTTAAACACTATACCATCCTCACCCCCCACTGTCTCCCCTCTAATGTTAGTCCTTGATATGCCAATAAATAATAGCAATGAAAGCAATGGAGGGGCAAGTTGTACCACCCTGAAACTCACATCGATGCTTTTGTTTTTTGTTTTTTTTTATTACCCCCCCAAACACTGAATCACACTGAATCATATACCAAACATAACTTTATTCTTCAATGACTTCTCACTTCTTAACAAGAAAACCACAGATGAACAACTACAACTATGCAGCCAAAACTGAACATTCTGTAAAATTTGTACAGCGGCAACTTTACTTCAGAGGCAAAACGTACATTGCCCATTTACCAAGCATGCTCTTTAAGAGGAACCTGGACAGCTGGTTGGGAAACTATGCCCCTGGAATCCCACATATGTCCCTACTGGACAGGGGAAGCAGGAGCTGACTTTGAGAGAACATGGGCAAAATTATTGGCTAGGCTTATAAATGCCTCCTGGCCAATAGCTTAGTATCATCCTATAAACCATCATAAATACCTACAAATACCTTCCCAAACCCCCACTGTTTTGCCAGTGCTTTCTGCACACAGAGAACTAAGTGCCATATGCAATCCTCCCTGCTCCCCCCAACGCTACTAGCACTGTGAGCATATGTGCGTAGCCTTTGCACTAGCCTCATTCACGAAGGGCACAAAAATCTGAAAGGACAAACCCACTAGTGGCCAGCCATTACACTGCCCAATCAAAGTCCATGAAAGCTGCTACTAGGAAGACTCCTGGAAAGCCCATGAAACAATACCACATGCAATCTCAGTCATGTTAGCAAAAGCTTTTTTTTTTTGCCCTTACATAAATTACCGATGTAATTAAGAAAGGATCTATAAGATGAATACAAACTACTAGCTGCATTCTTCTAAAGTATCAGGAATCTACTCTAAGTATTCTTAAGTGCCCAGAAATAAACACTATTGACTAATAGAACTCTTATAAGACCCAATAACCAAAGCATCCAGCTCAAAAGTGGAGCCGTCCTATGGAAAAAATTCAAACTAGGTATTGAGAAAAACATCAGGGAAATGAGTAAAAACTTAATCATTCCAACTGGATAACAGCACTCCAGTGAACTGGTATATATTCGTTTTAGCACCACAATACAATGAACTGCATAAAGTGAAGGAATTGCAGTAACTATCTAGGGAGATACTTACATTTGAATTATTTACCTGAGTTCTACCTTACTCATCTAATGTACTGCGTAACTAGGTGTAAACTGCTGTCTGCACATGTTAATACTGAAAATGCAGGCACAACATAGCATGGCACTAGCCATTTATCAGATCTACATGACTGGAGCACTGTCACCATCTGATTAACAATGTATGTGTCATTCAAAATAAAAATATTTATTTATTTATTTGTAAAACTGCAACTTCCCAGAAGTTTTGGTAAAAACTAAACAAAAACAGACTTCTGAGAAACAAAAGAGGCAATCATTTGTAAGACCATTCAGCCACTTGGCAATGTATACATTGGCTCAAGGTGATTTGTTCACTGATTAGTGGTGATGGGACACTGGCTCTTTGTAAAATGGGAAGAATGAGGCTGCTGTTGGAGATGATAACTGCATGGCAATGAAAACTGCAATATTATCAAATATCTTCATTAGCTGGGCTTCGTCGATACAATCCCACCCATACCACACAGCATTTCATTTTTACAAGGTATGGAAAGTCAGAATTTCTGCAAAGATTACAAATGCAGTTCTTAGGATTCATAAAGGCAGGCACTTATGCAAAGATTCCAAATGTTTACCTTGGGCGGCTGCCATCCCTCCTTTATCCCCCGCATTTTCCATCATTTATAAGGTAATTCAGAACAAGTCAAAGTGCTAACAGAAACCTAGAACCCTCCCCCTCAATATAGCTCAGTGTCCTATGTCTATTGCCCTTCTGGGCCAATGATCTTGCCAAGGTAAGTGCTAAGGACAACACCAAAAAAATCAGTGGTAGCTGGAGTTAAAGTTACCAACATCCAAACTCCGGCATTAAGAAACCCGCTACCCCCTTGTCATCACAGTTACCATTAACATACAGGTGCTGCAATGGACCACTTGTAACTACATTTCTCAGCCTGTGAAAAACCTGTGAAAACCTGCACTTCCCTTGAAAGGAGCAACCCACACAGCCCATACTGCCGATGCTACTCTACCCCCTGTAAGGTCTGCTCCTGAGGACAAACCTACCCCATACAACCTGGATAGAAAAAAAAAAAAGAGTAACCTATCTGGGAAGCCTGACATGGTACCAATCTATTAATCACAGATCCCCTCACAGCCCACAAATTCACCAAGCCAACAATTACCACTACAGCCAGGGAACAAAGGGACAATTTTTATGAGGACTAGACCAAAATATGAGACAAAATCTGGACATTCTGCAAAAATCTGTACATTTGAGGGTTATTCTGTGCCTTCAGTCTTTGATGACTTGCCAGAAAACCACCAATTGCATGAGGAACAGACCAATAATATGAGCCAAAATCTGGACGGTTGAGAGAATGAACCATTTCCCTCTCAATACCTACCCAGAAAATGCTCTGATCCCCTGTCTGATTCACCTCTCCCTCTTGCTAATCTAGTTTTTTTTTTTCTATAAATTTACATATAGCAAGGGTGAATCCCTAGCCCCTGCTTCTCAACCATCCCCCCTCCCCCGTAATAGTCAGCAGCATAATGCACATGCTCACGAACCCTGATGTCAATCACCCATGTAAAACCACACTAAGCAGCTCAACTGGATGAATGTATGGCCATTCTATGCTCTGCTTTATTAAGCCAGCAGGTAGGCAGTAGCTATGCCGAAGTATTAAGTAGAGAGAGAGAGAGGGAAAACTCAACAGGATGAATGTATGGTCATTCTACACTCTGCCTTATTAAGCCAGCAGATAGGCAGTAGATATGCCAAAGCGTTAGGTAGAGGAGAGAGGGGGGAAAAAAAAACAAGTGGTGAAGGGATAAGCATCCCCCACAGAAAAAGTACCACATAGTAGACCTTTTCACCTCTCCTAATGCTGCAAAGACCATCCCAGTACAATCATCTGTCTTACACCCCTTCTTCTTCCTCATTAATCTTTTTTTTTTTTTTTTATCTGACCCTACCCAAAGACTGGAGCCACTGCCCCATCAGCCCTCCCTACCTTCTATGCCATATCCATGGGAAACAAACAGAACATAACTTTTCATTTCTTTTTTTTTTACTCACCCAGTACCTCCTAGGCCTACCTCTAGTCTGAATACCTAAAGGTCGTCTGGACGAAGAACTTGTCCTAGCAAATTCACACCAAAATGTGACTCCTACTCCAGTTACACTTGCCTAAAATCCTTTAAGCCCCTCCCTGTCCCTACCTCATTTTCTCCTAAACCTCATACATTCCTATTTAACCCTATCCTCTCCCTATCCTTCTAATTCCTGCTGCTCCATTTATCTAACCCCACTTGAAGATGTCCCTGGACAAATTGCTCTATTCCAAACCTCATTTATACAATAACGCATTTATATTCTGAACTTTCATGTCACACACATGCATGGTTAAACACTCAGCTCTTTAATGTATATGTATAACTAATGAGCAGGTCTAAGAAACAAGGTATCAGTTGCAATGAGCACTCTGCACAATAATGAATGTAAAAAATAAACATGTAGGTCAACCTTCCATCTGGCAACTGGTATAAGTTAATACTCACCATAGAGGTGAGACAGGGATCTAATCTAGTACACTCCCAATTTTATTAATGCTTTTCCACTCAATTTAAAAAAAATATTAAACAATTGCACTTTAAACATCTGCTTTTACTGTATTTGTGTTTCTTCCTACTTTATTACTTTATTTTGCTTTTGCTGCCTGTTCTTAAAAGTACTTCATTGCATTTATTCTGCTGCATTTATTACTGCTTGTAAGTAGCCTGATTAAAAGTGTATTAGTTCTGGTTTAAGCACTTGGGCTTCAGACCAGTTATTTTGCATTAAGAAGGTGTGGTCTGCACTCTTGTGGAAGGAGAGGGTAGATTCTGCCCTTCTGAGCTGGGAATTTTTGGTTAAAGACTTATTGTGCCCGCTTATTTGAACTGTTTCTTTCAGAAACTGGTACGCCTTGTTTGCTGCAGCATAGACTAGATTTAGACCTGCTGAATCAAGCATTGTTTGTATAAATTGAGCACTAATCCAGGCCATCTTTTTTTGGAGAAGGTTTCCCTGCACCTTAGTGGCAGGAGTGCGCAGTTAGAACTTGTCTGATCGAAGACTGCTGGAACATGGCTCAGTTTTTAGCTTTTTATTGGTTAATTGGTTAATTTGTTTAAATCAGTTTGCTCATTTGCTACTGTTATATTAAAAAAATACACTTTATGCATTGCATCTAAGCTAGGGTTAAACTATTCCCAGTGCCATAAAGTCTGCTCTCTAAATTTTCCCTTAGAACTAGCCAGTTTTTTAGTTTTATTACTCAAATCTGTTACTTTGAGCTCAGCACTTATTCAGAACTCATTGTAAGCACTAAATAAGCTACAAATTACTACAGCACTCAATTTTCCTCACTTGTCTAGAGGAAAACAGATTTACTTAATAAATAAGCACCTATCCAGGCATGTCTAAGGGTCAGCTCCCGGTGTTTTCTCCTGTCTACTTGATGAATCTGGGCATCTTGGGGCAATGCAGCAATTGCCTCATGTACACAGGCAACACTCTCCTCCTACCACCCAACACTACAACCTGTGAGAGATGCACTTATATAGCCAAACTGGGAGCAAAGCTCTCTTCACCCAAGACTGGACTAGACAGTCAAGAGGAGAAGGTAAACACTTGCACCACACCACACTCATCACATAGTCCATCAAAACCTGCACCACCAAAGCACACACATAGAAACACAAAACACACACCTACATTCACGGAGGTTTTCAAAAAAAATCTGCCCAAGCAGAAGAGACCTCCAAAGCAGAGACGTAAGCAACCTCCACCCTCAACACAACCCAAATGACACATAGCCCACAAACTCAGTGTGCCACTCAACCACAGCCCATAAGGCATAACAACGTACCCAACACTCTAGTCAAAGGTGACTCTATAGTCAGGCACACTGATGTTCCACTCACCAGGCTAAACAAGGAGAAAGTTACTGTCAGCTGCCTGTTGAGTGCCAGGATCTGCCACATAATGCATGCACTCAGGTCACTCCACAACAAGTACAAATATGACTCTGTGATTGTCCATGTTGGTGTGAATGACCTGAGATGTACCTCCCTGGACTACATGAAAAGAGACATGGAAGAGCTCTCTGATCTTGTAACCCAGGCAGGTATGACCCTAGCCCTGAGTAGCACCCTGCCATCACCCAGAATGATACCACAGTACAAGGACAAAATGACTGAGTTCAACAATTGGCTAAGCTTCTGGTGTCATTCTAAGGGGATCCAGTATCTGTCTGCCTGGGATGACATGATTGACAGACCATGATGCTTTGCCAGAGATGGCCTGCACCTGTCACCCTTGGGATTTCAGTTACTGGCTAAGGCTCTTGACATCCCTATAGTGCCTTTTTTAGGCAAGATTCAAATGACAAATTCACCACCGTAACAGGTACAAGCAAGCAAAATCAGAGGGTAATGCTACTCAATGCTAGAAGTCTATACCTCAAAATGCACTCACTCGAGGCACTCCTTAAAATGGAGAATACCAACATCTGTGCAGTGAAAGAGACCTGGTTCAAGGCTCCAGAGACCACCCCTATATTAGCAGGCTATAATTCATACCACACATTTCGGCCACCTAACCTGGACCGAAACACTAAAGGCAGAGGCATGTCCATATTCATTAAGGATATCCACACCTCCAGGCCAGTTGCTCAGCATAATGCATCTGAGATTATCCAAGTGCAACTAACTCTGGGCAAGACCGCAATCCAAATTGTAGCTTGCTACAGATCACCCACCATACCCCAGGAGTCTCACTTTTCATTTCTTGATACATTGGAAAATATTAGGGTACAACCCAACACCCTAATAATGGGCAATTTCATCTACTCCCCACCATTAACTGGGAAAACTACTCATGTACCAACTCTTTTGCTCAATGTTTTCTGGAATTCATAAATTCCAATGCCTTGGATCAACTTATCCACACCTTCACCATGGGCAGCAATATCCTAGACCTGGTAATTACCAACATGGATGACCAGTGTATCACACCAGAGGTCAATTCCTTGTTGGTCAGATCCGACCACAAGCTAATCACCCTAGACATCCACATCCCACACCCACCCCCCATTAGGGAAACTACCATAAAAAATGTCTCCAAAGCCAACTTCACACTTCTTAAGACAGAATTGGCAAACTTCACGACACTC
This sequence comes from Protopterus annectens, assembly GCF_019279795.1. Classification (NCBI taxonomy): domain Eukaryota; kingdom Metazoa; phylum Chordata; order Ceratodontiformes; family Protopteridae; genus Protopterus; species Protopterus annectens. Next base: position 1,321,833,777 of record NC_056725.1, on the reverse strand, counting down.
ATGCAGATGGACAATAGAGGTACGATTTCTGAATCCTTCACAAATGCACTTTATAAGCACTTACATGAGTGCATGGATCATGCTATCCCTCACAGAACCAAGATGCTATCCTTCAAAAAAAGGAAGCCAATCTGGTAGTTCCCTGCCATAAGCAAACTCTAAAACAAAAGAAAGAAACTGTTACAAAAAAGAGTAAAATCTTATGATTGGAGGAGTTCCCTAGTTAGCCTCAATAAGAAGTTGAGATTCCTCTTAAAATCCTCCAAAGCTAGTTATGAAAACAAAATCACCACTGATTCTAAAGACAACCACAAAGCATTCTATAGCTATGTCAAGAATCACAATGGCAACATTCAGATCTGCTCTGAGTTACAGCACAATGGCACTGAATATACAGAACCAACTGATATTGCCAACATCCTGGCAGATAGGGTCAGTGCTAACTTTACCACCCTCTCATTCCCTAAAGGCCCCATCTCTATACCGGAAGAATGCAAAGTTCCTGTAATCATGGCTGCACAGGTAAAAAACATACTCTCCAAAGCCAAGAACACAGCATCCATGGGACCTGACAACATCCCAGGCTGCGTTCTACATGAACTACAGAACGAACTGGCACCCCACCTAAGTACCATGTTCAATCATAGCCTCACCTCAGGCTTTGTGCCCACTGAATGGCACATAGGTTCATAGGTTCATAGGTTCGTACTAGGCTATCTGCCCTAGGGCATTTATAAGCCTAGCCTGAGTGTGTGTGGCTTTCACCACCCCTTAGGATGAGAATACTATGCCCATTTAGGGTTTAGTTTACTGTGCCTCTGTCTAGTAGTGACACAGAGATGACCCCCGGGGTAAACCTATGATCTCCCATCCACTCGTCAAGATTTCTCTTGAAGAGAGTTAGTGAGGGGCTCTGCCTAACATGGACTGGGATTATGTTCCAGAGTGTAGGGAGCCTCTGGGTTATGAATCTGTCCCTCCAGCACGTCCTATTTATTTCTGTGTCGAGGTTCAAATCTCTTGCTCTCATGGCTCTGGTGGATTTGGATTTTCTGAGGTGGAGCATGTCCATTAATTCCGGATTGGACATGGTCTTGTACGTCAGGCATAGATCACCTTTGAGTAGGCGGTATGCGACTGAATAGAGCTGGAGTTTCTTCAGCCGGGCAGCATATGACATATGTTTGAGACCCTTTATCCTCTTGGTGAGGAACTTTTGGGGTCTTTCCAACTGCTGCAGGTGTCGGGTAAGATACATCCCAAATGGGGCATTGTACTCAATCATGGGCCTGATAAGAGAAGAGTACAGGGGCACAATGACCTCTCTTGATCTAAATGTAAATCCCTTCATGATAAGGTGGGCAATATAGAAGGTCTTCCTAACCACTTTGGCAATGTGAGTGTCAAATGAGAGGTTACTGTCAACTTGGGTCCCTAGGTCCCTGATTACCTCTTCCATACTTAATGGATTACCACCTATGTGGTAATTTATGGGTACCTTGTTTTTCCCAAAGGGTATGACTAAACATTTTTTGGCGTTCAGCTTAAGGCCATGGCACTGGCACCAATTATCCATTTCTATGAGACCTCTCTGAAGGATGCTTGTGTCCGCTATAGTATCAATTATGGCACCTAGTTTGTAGTCATCTGCGAACTTGGTCAGCCACAATCCTCCTATGTTTGCCTGCACCTCGGAAAAATAAATGCCGAACAAGAGGGGTCCCAGGACTGAGCCCTGTGGGACACCGCTTGTGACCGGCTTAGAGTCTGACATGGCTCCAGCAATTCTGACCCTGTAGGTTCTGTCCTTGAGCCAGTTTGCAACCCATATGTTGACATATGGGTTTACATTTAGACTGGTGAGTTTGTCTATGATGCCCAAGTGGGGTATTGTGTCGAAGGCTTTTGCAAGGTCAAGGTAGGCTGTGTGAACTGCCTTACCCTCATCAATGGCCTTAGTGACTGTTTCAAAAAAGTCGACCAAGTTCAAAAGGCAGGATCTGCCCTTGACAAAGCCAAACTGGGTAGGATCCAATGTCTGTAGGTCCCCAATGTATTTGTTTATGAGTTCTATAATGATCCTTTCCATAGCTTTGCAGACCAGGCTCGTCAAGCTTATGGGGCGGTAGTTACCAGGGTCCGTAGAAGCACCGCCTTTGTGGAGTGGGACCACTGTTGCTGTACGCCACTCTTTGGGTATGTATCCTGTAGTAAGGCTAAGATTAAACAGCAACCTTATGTGCGGGTTTAGTTCCTCTTGGAGTTCATGTAGCACACAGCCCAGGACACCATCCAGTCCCATTGATGCTGTGTTTTTAGCTTTGGAGATGGCGGCTCTCACCTGGGCATCTGAGATGTTTGGGAGGCTACACTCTGCTGGGATAGATATTTCTCCTTTTGGGGGGGGGGGGATTTGCACTGAACCTGTCTGTCAGAATGTTGGTAATGTCTGTGGGTTCAGTGTATTTTGTGTCATTTTGGACTAACTCTGAGCATATCTGGGAGTTTCCACCCAGGTTTCTAACATAGCTAAAGAAGGCCTTGTGATTGTCCTTTGTGTCTTTTGTGATTTTTCTCTCAAAGTTGGCCTTGGATGATTTTATGAGTGATCGTAGTTTTTTGCTAGTACTGATCAGAGATGCCTTCCCTTTTAGGGATTTTGCTCTGTCATGTAGTAGCTTCCTCCTCCTGTTGTAAAGTTTGTTAATGGCTGGGGTCCACCAGACAGGGCGTCTGCCTTTGGGGGAATGGGTCTTGGTTTTATTTGGGATTGCGTGATCCATGCATTCTTTTTTTTTTCAAAACAGGTTTATTGTTTTAACATATAAGAGAAATATCATAACAATTTCATACAAGTAATTAAAAATAGGTATTATTATAATATTCAACAAAACAACTAAAGTATTTACAAAGACATCCACTACAATCAGATCAATTAATTAAACTAAAATACCGTGCTATTGAAATTAGAATTTTTTTAACAAATGTTGTAAATTATCCCATACAATATAATAAGATGTTTTTCTAGTTGTTCTTGTCCTAATTGTGTTTATTTCCATATGGCACACTATATTCATAACATTTTTAAATTCATTGAACGAAGGAGGTGTATCTGAAATCCAATTTCTGGTTATTATTTTCCTAGCCACTGCTAGAATAGACCATAACAAGGGAAGCTTAACCTTTTTAACACTTTGAGGTACAGGTGTGTTGAATAATATAAGAGATTTAGAAATAATGAAATTATCTGTAAAAAGAGCCTGCAAAAATTCATTAATCGACTTCCAGTATTCTTTCAATTTTATACAGTCATAAAACATATGAGCCCAGTCAGCATTAATTTCTACATTACATCTCTTACATAAATTATCTTTATTATTTATTTTATTCATCATCAAAGGTGTATAAAAAGATCTATGTAAAAATTTCCATGTATAAAGTCTCCAGACAATGGAAGACGTAGTTCTATAAGCAGATTCCAATATATATTGTTTATCTTGTTGATTTGGTGGGTCCCCATTAATAGAAGTGAAATAATTCCATTATGAATCTACACTGTAAAAGTTTCTTGTCTGATAATTTTATGTATGTATGAAAGTTTACCTTTATCAGAAACTTTATGTTGTAAATTTAATATCAAGTAATCAATCAGTGTTGGAATAGATTCTTTAACTGTTATAGACATTAGATCTATTTTATTAATGAGATGTTGTCTAAAGGTCTGAACCTCTAACCAGCAAGTTTCTCTTAGATCAAATTCTTGTTTTAAGAAATCTAGATTTTTAACTTTATTATCAGATATCAACTGATACCAGTACTTTAGATCATTATCTATAGCTAAATGAGTTCCTTCAGAAGTAGATGACAAAAGCATACCCTGAGTATACATTATAGGGAATATAATAAAATTCCATTCCCTATACTTAGGGTGCATGAATATAAAGTTACGATAGTTAATAATAATGTTTAATGGGTAACAAACAATATGTTTAGGTATAATAGGTGAAGTACAAAATTCCTTTAGTAACCATAACATGGAGTTATTTACAATCATATTTTTATGTGTTAAGGAGATTTTCATGAAGTGCATACTAATTAGCTCCCAGTAATCTTTCCATTTTGCAACATATGACTGATCTATTAATAAAGTAATAACTTTTACAATAGAAGAGATAGTATTTAAATTAAAGTCTGGAAAAGAAATACCCCCTTGAGACCAGCTATTAGTATGTTTCTTGATCCATGCATTCTTGAAGGTGCCCATAGAAGGCATTTATAAAGGATTCAGTGATGTGGTTTGTGGTTTCCACTGGCCCAGGGGCCTTGAAGGATACCACTTCAGTCTTAAGAAGTGTGAAGTTGGCTTTTGAGAAGTTCTTCACTGTGGTCTTTTGTGCAGGGGTGGGGGCGGGATGTGGATTTCCAGTGAGATTAATTTATGGTCTGATCTCACCAATGAGGGGTATACTTCCGGTGTGGAGCATTTTGTCCCCATGTTTGTAATAATCAGGTCTAGTATATTATCTCCTCTTGTGGGAATGGTGACTAGTTGTTCCATCGCATTTGAGTTTATGAATTCTAGGAACCTTTGGGCTAGGGTGTTGGGGCTTGAGTAATGTTCCCAGTCTATGTTTGGGTAGTTGAAGTCTCCCAATATGATGGTATTTGGAGAGACATTCATACTCTCCAGTGTCTTCAGGAAGGCTGAGTGGGGTTCCTGAATTTGAGAGGGTGGTCTGTAGCATGCTACAAACTGTAGGGCAGTTTTGCCTATGGTTAGTTGCACCTGGATGGTCTCCGATGCTTCGTGCATTGCTACTAACTTGGAGGTGTGGGTATCTTTGATGAATATGGATACTCCCTCTCCTTTTGTGGTTCGGTCCAAGTTTTGGGGCCGGAAAGCATGATATGAGGTAAAACCTGGTAGTGCTGGGGTGCTCTCAGGAGCCTTGAACCAGGTTTCAGTCACTGCACAGACATTGATGTTCTCCTTACTGTGTTGGGCTTCAAGAGAGTGCATCTTGAGGTTTAGACTTCTGGCATTGAGCAGCATTACCCTTAGTTTTTTTTCCACTTGTGTTTTCTAGGTAGATAGGTTTGTCTTTTGAGCCTTGTCTAAAAAAGGCACTATGGGGGTGGCAAGAGCCTTGGCCAATATCCGGAAGCCCAGGGGTGACAGGTGCAAGCCATCCCTTGCGAAGCAGCGTGGCTTGTCAAGCATGTCATCCCAAGCAGACAGACATTGGATCCCCTTAGAATGACACCAGTAATTAAGCCAATTGTTAAAACTGATCATTTTGTCTTTGTACTGTGGCATCATTCTTGGTGAGGGTAAGATGCTGCTCAGGGTCAGGGTTATACTGGCCTGGGCTACATAATCAGAGAGCTCCTCTATGTCTCTTTTCATGTAGTCCAGGGAGGTACGTCTCAGGTCGTTCACACCAGCATGGAGAATAACTGAGTCATATTTGTACTTGCTTTGGAGTGACCTGAGTGCTTGTGTTATGTGGCGGATTCTAGCGCCTGACAGGCAGCTTACTGTAACCTTTTCCTTGTTCAGTCTGCTGAGCGGGACATCAGTGTGTCTGACTATGGAGTCACCTATTACAAGTGTGTCTGGCATGTTGTTTGGCCATAAGGGCTGTGACTGTTTAGCACACTGACTTTGTGAACTATGTGTTGCATGTGCTATGTCTTGAGGTAGTGGTCGCTTGGGTGTCTGTTTTGGAGGCCTCTGTTGTTTTGGTAGATTTTTAATCACAGCCTCCGAGTATGTTTTTGTGTGTTTATGTGTTTGGTTTGCAGTTGTGATAGGTCTATGTAAGACTGGGTTTGTGGTGTGCGTGGTTACCTTCTCCTCCTGACTGGTTTTGCCAGTACTGAGTTGAGAGAGCTCAGCCTCCAGTTTGACTATATAGTTGCATCTCTCACATATATTTGTATTTGTTGGGAGGAGGAGAGGGTTGTCTGTGTACATGAGGCAATTATAGCATTGCCTCAAGATTCCCAGGTTCACCAGCTGAACAGGAGAGGATGCCAGCAACTGACCCTTCGACATGCTAGAATAGTGTAAAAGATTGCTGTGTAACTGAGTCAGAAAGGACCTATAGGGAAATGGGTACTCACGGGGATTTAGGTGAATGAAGTACTTTCTTTTTGTTTAAGAGTGCTTTACCTGTATAAAAATGCTTTAGGAGCAAGTGCTGGGCTTTTCAGATAGAGAATAGTCTGTTTAGATTGCAAGTAGAGCAGTTCTAAGGGAAAAATTGAAGAGCAGGCTTTGCGGAGCCAGTAATAGTTTAAACTTGATTAACCAGCGCTGCCCGATGCTGCTCTATGAGCAACTTTGCGCTAATTCGTGCAAAAGCACGATAAAGCGGGCTTTATAGCAGGGGGTTGAAAAGAGCAAGGAATTGATCCAAAATGGCCAATAAACTACAAGTTGCTGGGCTGGAACCACTCCTCTAGGGACAAATAGCTTGCTCAGTGCTCCCCACTCCCACTGGTGAACAAAGAAGCTTCCTCTTTTCCAAATAAGGATATGGATAGCACAGGACCTATGACAAAGCCCAGAGATCAGCAAAATCTGAAGACTGGACTATTCTAGTTCAGTAAGGTGGGAAAACAAGGATATATATATATTTTTTCTTTTTTCCGAGACAGAAGAAAAAGATACAGTAACAAACAGTAAATGCTTTAAAACGGCTAGCGCACTTGAGTGTGTTAGCCTAACAGTTAAATTAAACAAAAACTAACTTTTAAAGTGCAAACAGTTTAGAAGCAACACAAATACAGTATAAACAATATGCAGAGCTGATTTCAAGGGTTTTTATGTGAAATGCAGTCGAGATACAGTAGTCAAAAAGAAAGCCAGAAAAAAATACTTATAAATCAAGGAAAGTCACTCTTTCACTCTCTGAGTGACAGCCCTAGGGCCAATAGCCTATGAACCTACCTATGAACCTATGAGCCTATGTAACATGACAGTTATCCCACTCCACAAAGAGGGTGCCACTACAGACCATGGGAACTACCACCCCATTAGCCTGATGAGCCTGGTCTGCAAGGCCATGGAACGTATCATCATGGAACTTATAAACAAAGACATTGGTAATCTCCAAATTCTGGACCCCACCCAGTTCAGGTTTGTAAAAGGCAGATCATGTCTCCTAAATCTGATAGATTTCTTTGAAGCAGTCACCAAAGCCATAGACAAGGGTAAGGTGGTTCACACAGCCTATCTAGATCTCGCCAAGGCTTTCAACACCATCCCCCACTCTGGAATTTTAGATAAACTCACTAAACTAGGTATAAATCCCTATGTCACAAGATGGGTTGACAGCTGGCTCACTGACAGAACCCACACTGTGAAAGTAGCAGACTCCAAATCCGACTTTAGACCAGTGACAAGTGGAGTACCACAGGGTTTAGTCCTGGGTCCTCTCCTGTTTGGTATCTACATCTCTAAAGTGCAGGCTAACACAGAAGGTCTTTGGCTAATGAAGTTCACAGATGACTGCAAACTAGGAGGCATAATCGAACCTCCTAATGATGTGGGTATCCTACAAAAGGGCCTCACTGAGACAGATGCCTGGTGTCAAAACCATGGCCTCAAGCTCAATGCCAAGAAGTGCATTGTCCTCCCCTTTGGTTAAAACTCTGTACCCATGAACTACCACATAGGCAGTAGTCTACTTAACATCAAAAGTGTGATAAGAGACCTTGGGACACAGGTGGACAGTAGTCTCTCCTTTGATAGTCACATCACCACAGTTGTCAGGAAATCCTTCTACGTGGCTCACCTCATCAGAAAAGTTTTCTCATCCAGGAAAAGGAAGTCATTGTTCCCCTCTCCTCGTCACTCATTTGACCTATTATACAGTACAATGCCCCTTTTGGTATGTACCTCACAAGACATCTACAACAACTGGAAAGGCTGCAGAAATACCTCCCAAAGAGGATTACCAGCCTCAAACAGATGCCCTACGCAGACTGTCTCAAACAACTCCAGCTTTACTCTGTTGCATATCACCTACTTGGCGATCTCTGCCTAGCATGCAAAACTATATCAAACCCAGAGCTGTTGGACATGCTCCACTTAAAGAAGTCCCAATCCCTCTGAGCTACATGCTCTAGGAACCTAAATCTTGTCACCACAATAAACAGAACATGCTGGAGGGATAGATTCCTGTCCCAGAGACTTCCCATACTCTGAAACAAACTACCTATATATATCAAACAAAGCCCCTCATTAGCACTCTTCAAGAAAAATTTTGATGATTGGATGGGAAATAGGAAATTCACCCCGGGGATCACTTCTGTGGCTATGCTCAACAGGGGCACAGGAAAATAATTATCTTGGGTGGTGAAAGCCAGGGTACCATTTTGGCTAGGCTTATATAGGCCCTAGGGCCAATAGCCTATGAACCTGCCTATGAACCTATGCACCTATGTAAACATAATCATAAATAATAATACGTATGTATAGCACTGGAGCTCATTTGAATTAATGTGTGAAATTAATGTGTGACTGAGGTTATACTGACAATTATGTTTCTGTAATTATAATTGCATTTTTCTGGCCTTGGATGGACCTCAAACTTCAATGATACTCAATCTTAATACACATCAATTTTTAACCAGGAACTTGTCAGTTCATACACATATATGGTTATCCCCTCAGTCTGTCACTTGTATTAATATATAATTAATGAGCAGGTCCAACAGGCACTTCTGCTTTAGCAAGGATGAAAAATCACTTACGTGGAAGATTATATTTTGCCTATTTTGCATATGTTTGAAACCCATATTGTAAAAATTCATTTTATCAGTGTGTAAAGCCACACAAAAATGTGTCAAGTTATAAAACGCATGCCCCTAACAGATGTCTGCAAAGTTAAATCAAATAACAGTTACAACAGCAACCAACCCATAAACTAATGCCAATTGTCAAATTAACCTTCCAATTTCAAAAACTGCTTTCCTCTCTGTTTTGGCACTGCTACTCTCTGCTTAACATCGCTCAAACTCAGTTGGCATGGTTGTTCATGTTTGCGCACTAGCATTAAATGCGATGACACAAATTGACTGGAAAACACTCTTAACTATTGCTGTTTGACCTGAGCAGACATGAGATAGAAGGGAAGATATTCAATTTAGGGCTCAGAGGTGGGGTGTGGAGAAGTCCATAATCTTTATTGGACTTCTTGCAAAGTGCCACAACTTAAGGCTGCTGCAGGGAGACTATACAAAGTCTCAGTACAAATCTGAGGCTTGGAGTAATCTAGCCAAGACTGTCTCCAGTGCAACTGGCATTCCACGCAATGGAAAGTAATGCAGGCCCCACTATAATGACCTCAAAAGGCGCAGGCAGGTTACACTCAAACCAGTGGCCGGATGAGTTTAAGACTAATGATATCCCACAGCTGTGTAAGTATACAGATAAAGAGAATTTAAATTATAGGCTCATAGGTTCATAGGTTGGTACTAGGCTATTGTCCCTAGGGCCTATACAAGCCTAGCCATAACAATTCCCTGGCTATTTCTTCACACACTATTTATTTCCCTGGACCCCTGTCTAGCAGGGTGACTGACGTGATCCCTGGGGTGAATTTCCTTTCTCCCATCCAGTCATCAAGGTTCCTTTTGAAGAGGGCCAAAGAGGTGCTCTGCTTGACATGTATGGGCAGTCTATTCCAGAGTCTGGGAACTCTCTGGGTCAGGAACCTATCCCTCCACCATGTTTTGTTTATTGTGATAACAAGGTTTAGAACCCTGGAACATGTGGCTCTGAGGGATTGGGATTTCTTTAAGTGTAGTATGTCCAACAGCTCTGGGTTTGACATGACCTTGTATGTTAAGCAGAGAGTGCCTCGGAGTAGACGATATGTGACAGATTATAGCTGGATTTTTTTAAGGTGGTCAGTATAGGGCATCTGCTTTAGGCCTGTGATTCTTTTAGTGAGGTATTTTTGCGGCCTTTCCAGTTGATGCAGATGCCTTGAGAGGTACATACCAAATGGGGCATTGTATGCTTGCCAAAGGTTAAGGAGTGCCATAAAGGGGACATTTCCATGTGTGATATCACTCAGAGCCTCCTTTCTTTAATTAATAAGTGGAACGGCATATTTTTGGCCTCTGGGCTTACCGTGTCCTAGCTTCCAAGCTAGCCTGGATCAGCCTTGGGCAAGAACTACTGTAGAGCAAATGCTAGAGAACAGCATTGTATTTTGTATTGTTTAAGAAGAGCTCTTAAGTTAACACTGTCAGAGTGCTAAAGAACCTAGCCGCCCCTCCTAATTATACATTACTGGTATTATACACACTATTTTGACTGTATGGCATACAATGTCCTTGTTTTTATGCTAGCCTGGATAGGTGCTTGAGCAGGACATGCATTTAGACTACTTGCGCATACTCCAAACTCAGTAATACACCTATAGAGGGGGAAATAGCCTGTAGCACCACTAACCTGTGTAGGTAGTGTTACACATAGCCAGCGCTAACTGTTTGATTATATTGGTGTCACCTTATCTTAGCATAAGCTACTATTTTGTCAAGCTTTAATGAATTGCTGTATATAACCTGATTAGATACTGCCTAGTCCTGTTCTTAATGTGATACCTTTCTGGACCTAGCTCAACACTGCTGCACCTATTCCTAGCTAGACTGTTGTATACTACTTAGACCTTTTCCCTTACTTTGTTAATTACTCGGAACCATTGCTTAAGTTTGAATAAGTGCCAGTATGCCTTGCTATGTGTCTGTGAACTCTGTAATGAATGTTTTTCATCTGCTTGTTTGAACTTGAAAGCTGAATACTACCCAACTGTATTTAATGTCCGCTTGTTTGTTAGAATTGCATGCTCTGTGTACTACCCTAACTGTCTGTTAAATGTCTGTTTTCTTGCACCTTTTTTGAGTATCTTGTCCCCAGTGTTCCTAGGTTTGAATCATCTATCCTACCTCAAGAATCTACCTACCTGGTGAAAGGAACCCTGCAAACAAATCCAACCAACTCCTCTATAGAAAAAAAGACTTGCCGTCCTGCTTAAGAACCCAGTTCACTAGGAGGCAAGAAAGTATGTGTTATCCAACAGAGTTGTAATATTTACACTTGCTTAATATCTGGTGTATGTATGATATGCTACCTAGTCAGGATACCCAGTAGCCATAACCCCCTCTCTATCCCTAAATACTTATACATTTTTTCTTATTTCTCACTCCTGTGCTGTCTCCTGTAACTATCCACAGTAGCCCTCGCAAACTCTTTACCATTTTATCTCTGCTCCCTTGCGTCTGTTGCAATACAATATCTGACCACTAGATGGCAATCAAAATTAGGATAGCCCCTTATACATCTACCCTTCCCTGATTTCCTTTTGAAATTAAAGTTCTGACCCAGGATTGAGGATTTTATTTCTGACCTATCTTTCCATTCTACCTGCTTCTTTCCACTAGCTTTGCTCTCAGCAACCACTTACTTTCACTGCATTGTTTCCTCCTTTATTTACCTATCCTTCCCAACTAAGGCACCAAGTAGTTAGCTGTTTGCTGATTGTTTCCTTTTTTTCCCTGACTTTCTCAGTTACCTGTCTGAATCCGCTCTGTTCGCCCTGTGGGCTCACTCTGCTCCCCTACCCTACCCCCAATTCCCACCCACCCCCCAGTGGTCCTAGCCATATACTTCTGTAGCCACATCCTCTCCCATTATCATCCTATTGCACACCTCCTCTACTTAACAGCCCTACCCCTAACCTCTACAATTCCTTAATTAAGCTAATTACCTTTCTTGATCTACTCCCTAGCCTCTCCTCACCCCTTCCTGTATTGCTTATATTTTACAGCTTCTCTCTTACAGCCACCTTTATTTTATTTAATTGTACACAGCTTCTCTCTTATAACCACCTTTATTTTACTTAATTGTACACCTCTTCCCTCAACCTACTCATCCTCTTAAAGCACTCTCTCCTTTCTCCCACCTTTAGTTTTACTTACTACACTCCTTCCCTCAATATACTCAAACTCCTTAGCTACATATCCTAATGGCCCCAACACACAAATCTATACTCTCAAACCTACTACTCCTAACTACAACTCTTGCTTCTCTCACAATACCATACACATTAACCTTTTTTGAACACTTCTCTTTTCCTGAACAACACCACCTCTACCAGCAAACTCTACCAATTTATCCCATAAACTACCTCAACCACAGTAACATAACCTCCACTTCTATCTATATATTACCAAAATACCATAGAGCTACCCATGTTACTTACTTCCTTATCAAAAAATCCCCAAACAATTTCTACAAAATCCTTAAGTTTATAAAATATCCTCAATAACACCCCTATTATATGGTGATATTAATCCAAACCCTGGCTCCAATACTGATATTCCCAATAACCTATGCAACCTAACATCTCCTGCTATCACTACCTTAAACAGACCATCTAACTCCCTCCTGATAGCTCACCTTAACATCTGTAGCATTGACAATAAAATTACCCACCTATATGCACTCTTAGATGTGCACTCATTCAATATTCTCTGTATTACAGAGACATGGCTAAAGCCCTCAACTCTGGACCAGGAGATTACCTCTCCTGGATATAATATCATGAGATGTGACCATAAAACCAAAAAGGGTGGTGGTGTAGCCATTATGTATAAATATGAACTCCAAGTTTCACCCTTTAATGTGCTCCTACCATCGGATACCAATTCTGAAACCCTTAGTGCCAAACTTCAAATCAACAACTCCAAATCTATCTATCTAATTTGCACATATCTCTCCCCTGGAAATAATATCAATACTCTTGAAAACTTACTTAGTTACCTCGCTACCCACCTACCTCAGGAAATCATTGTATCAGGTGACTTTAATATAGACTGGGATACCTGCAGCTCCACTAATCCTACCAGTCATATAAATCTTTACAGATTCTCACAAATTATAACCACTCCTACTAGAATCCATAAGCCAAGCAGTAAGGAAACCACCCTAGACTGGATCCTTATCAACAGCCACCTTGATACTTAGAAACCAGGAACCCTTCCTGACAATATTAGTGACCACATGCTAACCTACATTATTAAACAAAGAATCCATAGCCCAACTACTAATAATTTTAAAACCTCCCATTCCAAAAAATTTTTAATCTAGAGAGCTTCCAAAACGAGCTGAAAGCATGTGACTGGTCACCTATGTCTTATCTTCCACTTGATAAAGCAGTGACCTACTTTAACACTAGATTCCTTCAGATCCTAGATTACCACGCTCCCTATTGCTCTTCCTGAATAAGGACCAAAATTGCTCCCTGGCTCACAAAACAAACTAGGCAAAAGATCCTCCTCAGAAATAAAATTTGGGCCAAATGGAGAGTCTCCAAATGTTCATCAGATCACCTTTACTTTAAACAGTTAAGAAATGCCACCAAGAAAGATATTCTCAGAGACAAAAAAGACTATTACCTTCACCTCCAACAAACCCATCAACAAAAACCACAAAAATTCTGGTCTGGCATAAACAAACTTCTTCAGCCATGGCACTCTAAAACTCCTGCCCCTTCAGGATTCAACCATAATAACTCTAACCAGATTCCTGATACCTTTAATAACTACTTTACTGAAGCCATTCGAACCCTAGCCAATACTTTACCACCTATTACCACATCCCCATTAAATACCACTAAGACACCATCTCCAACCTTTCAAATACAACTGGTACCTACATCCCTCATTTGCAAACTCCTTCAAAAACTAAAACCATGCACCCCTTCTGCTGACTGTCTTCCAGCTGAATACCTGCAAATTGCAGGGAAAACCATTGCCTATCCCATCTCCATCCTTATAAATAGAACAATTTTAGAAAGCAAAATCCCCTCCATATGGAAAGTATCCCACATCATCCCTCTACATAAGGGTGGGTCATCTACTGAACTCTCCAACTTTTGGCCTATCGCCTCACTCTCTCCAATAGCTAAGATAATGGAAAAATGCATACACAGACAACTACTTGACCACCTTCTCCAAAATAATCTACTTGCCAACTGTCAACATGGCTTTAGGCCATTCCATAGCCCAACAACTGCCCTACTATCCTTTTCTGACACTCCATAAACAAAAATCGTAACAATAACACTTTTTCCTGTGCACTATTTATTGACCTTTCAAAAGCTTTTGATATGGTCAACCATAATATGCTTATAGACATTCTAAAAGCCCACTCACTTGACCCACAAGCATTACAATGGTTTAAATCCTATCTGGAAAACAGACAGCAAGCAGTACTGTGGGATAATAATCTTTCTAAATCCCTCCCTGTGAACACTGGAGTACCCCAAGGCTCTGTTTTAGGACCTCTACCCTTCTCATTGTTTATTAATGACCTACATATCAAAATTCCTCAAGCCACCTGCATACAATATGCAGATGACTCTACTTTAATTTGTTCAGCCAAATCCATAACCTCTCTCTAGTCCCTCACCCAAACAGTATTTAAGTGCTGAAAATTGGTTCATGCAACACTGCCTCCTCCTGAACTCAAAAAAAACAAAATTATTGCTCTTTGCTCCTACTCATAAGTCACCTCAACTGCACTTCACAATAACCTCTAACAATGCAACTAACATATCCCCAGACACTTCAACCCATCTACTGGGAGTAACAATTGATAATAACCTTAGCTTTGATGACCACATTAATTCTACAATAAAGTCTGTCAACAAAAAACTAGGCACCCTTTACAGAATCAAACCCTTCCTTTCCCCTTCAGCCAGAATGACTATTGCCCAGAGCCACCTTATCTCTACCTTGTTCTATGCTTCTGCAATGTACACTAATCTAACAAAAAACAACCTCACCAAACTTTCCACCAGTTACAATAACATAGCCAGATTTGCCACTGGCATCACCTTTACAACTCACCACTGTCTCAACCTAAAACAACTGGATGGCTAGAACTGCAGAACCAACTACTTTGTCAACAACTAGTTATCACCCAAAATATCTTTTACCACCCTAATAATACCCCTATCCTCACTAATCTAATTACACCCTACAATAATCTTGCACCACTATGCTCAGCTAATAAGCTTCTTGTTTCCACTATTAAATCAAATAACAAAGCTGGGGACACACTTTTCACCAACACAGTAGGTAAAATCTGGAACCAGCTTCCTACTGAACTTTCCACCTTTCCATCCGCTCTTCTTTTTAAAAAACATCTTAAAGAATATCTTACAACTCACTGGCTTTGTCCTGCTCTAATCCTGACTGATATCTCATTCCCCTTCTTGCTCTCTCTATACTTCTCTATTCTACTGTTCTATGTCGCCTATCTGTAATTAGTAATTTCCTTCATAGTACTGGGAAAAAAATATGTTTTTTGCTCTCTGTATTTGATCTTAGCTTAAACCTACTAAATTACTGTAAAATTTTTATTCTGCCCGATGTAGCAAATATACTGTAATTCACTTGACTATTACTATATATTGTATTCTTTGTCCTTGCTGATGCTCGGAGCTTTTCTCCCTGGGCCTCTACTGAAAATGGACATATATCCAGTTCGACTAACCTGGTCAACAAATGTAAAATAAATAAATAAGTGTAGCTATTATGCTGCCAACACAATAGTGTGCAAGTTGTTCTACATGATGTGTAGAGCTGCCAAACAAAGGGAAATGGCAGAATATGCTAAGGAAAGCATAAAGAGCTGAAGTACGTGCCAATTATCTAAGCCAACAAAGTGGAGCTATTCAAGAAGCTATAAACCAATTGTGCACAATCAGTGTAGGCTTACAGTATGATTACAGTTAGAAAGAAAAGAGAAACATGTTAAGGGCTGCTGCTGCTATTATTATTAAGCTGTGTGTGCAACAGGCTTTAAATCAGGGTGCTGCTGCTGCCAGACCTCAGGCAAGAAGAAGAAGGGTGTTTAGACCCTATTTGACTTACCCGGGACTGCATGACACAGAAATTGCTGAGAGATACAGGGTGTAAAGGGAAACACTAGAAGAAATATGCAACCTCTGCTGCCCCCACCTCAGGCCCCGGGGAAATTGTGGAGAAACCATGTGGAAACAAAGGTATGTCTACCATTACATATAGTAGCAAATGGCACTTTCCAGAGCCCCAAAGGGATATATTAGGGGTGTCACATGTATCAGCCTCTAGAATATTTAATCACTTTTTTAAGGGATCACATCTGTTTCCCACACACCCCACAGGAGAGAGCAAGAGTTATGCAGGAATTTTATGCAAATAGCACACTTCCCTGACGTGTTGCTGGTCATAGATTGCAAACACTTAAAAAGCCCCAGCTGGTGAACAGGGAAGGAGGTACATCAAGAGAAAAAGTTTCCATTCTGTCAGTTGTCTGTATGCCCAAGGGATCATCTATAATGTTCATGCAGGTGACCTAGGCAGTTTCCATGACTCGTACATATGGCACATGTGAGCAGAACACCTGGTTTGCTAGGGGTGACATTCCACAAAGGCATCTAGTGGGGGATGCAGGTGATGCACTGGAGTTCTGGTTAATGGCACCCATGAGAAACCCACACAACCTCAGTGAGCAAGGATGCAACAAGGCCCACATGCAAACTAGGAATATCATACACCATGTGCTTGATTTTCTTAAATCAAGGTTCCACTGTCTAGACACATCACAGTTTGCACTGCAGTATGACCTGCACATCTGCAGAAACAATGCTGGTCTGTGCTATGTTACACAATGTAATTGTTAGGAAACAGCTTCAACAAGGCCAGCAACAGCAGGACAACAGTTTCAAGGACCACAGGCAGGGCCAGCAGTAGCAGCAGCAGATACAGGTAAAGAGTCTGAAGGAGAACCACCAGTTGCACATGGTGCTGGCATATGGAGGCATACTCAGTATGCCCTGGCTGTGGCTAAGAGGCAAAGGATAGGACAAACAATCATTACCTAGGTAAAAGCCTAAGATCCCATGCATATACACATAGGAAATCCATTGCTTGTCAAACTTTACAACCTTTACATACCCATGGAATGGTTGTGTTTTTATAGCATCATGGTGAAAGAAAGTGTTGGTACCACAAAAGCATACGAGACGGGTTTCTCCAAATAACGTCCACAAGTTGTTGAACGAACAAACTTCTGTTAAAAACAATTCGTGTTTGCACGAACTATACTTTTATTAAAAAACAATTCACGTAAAACACTCCAAGCGTTTTTCGTTCGGAACAGTGTCCGAACTTCTTCAGACAAACACTGACACTATAAAATCTCCATGTTTAAATAATACATTAATTATGACATCATTACTGCAATTGTTCAGTTAAGCAAGTTAATTAACTACATATTGATTAAATGAAAAAATTAATTAATCAAGTTCAATCAAAACAAGCTAGTCCAACCAACTCCGAAGTACAAACACTGGATCTAATATATTAAGTAGTCACCAAACATGTCTTTAAAAAATGCATATATGTGTGTATACTTTTCTTTCTTCGAAAAATGTATAAAAGTCTTTGTAATGAAAATCAATAAAATAATTTGAATGTCGTTAGTCTAGATGAAGTTAAAAACACATACAAATCTTCTTTAAATATAATTTTACATACTCGTTCAACTAGTCAAAAAGGCATTTCTACTTTTAAATCTGTTAATATGTATGTAATTCCCTTTGACGATACTAGGATTACCATCGAGTTGCAACTCAGTCCCAGAGAGAAAAATACTACTACTTAATCTGTTTGAAATATGTAATAAACAATAAATAATAAAAAAATAAAAAATATATATTTTTAACATGTGAACTGGGTTACAATCAAACTTCACTCAACTTACTGTGTTTTTCTGTATCATCGTAATTATTTATTGTTCGTATTCCCAGCTAAATGTTAGTTAAGTTTTAATAAATTTACTTAATATATATATATATATATATATATATATGTGTGAAATGGGACCAAAAACTAAAAGGACTCATAACCTTTAACTGCAAAGCCCCCAATCTGTTTACCTTAATAAACTTCATGTGCTACAACCAAAAATCAGCGTGTGAAGACAACAGAATAAAAGAAACACACTGAATCCCCTCGGGTCTTGGGAAGCTGCACAACCACCAAATAACTGAATATGCTGGAGCGTAGATTTTTTAGAAGTTTAATAAACAATCCAATAACAGTTTAGCGCTTTCACTCAAACAGTTGAGCTTCATCAGAACTGTTAATCACTTACAATACAATAGATTATATGCACTTTTTGGTGCCAACATAAGTTCAACATTTTTAAAGGTACAGAGTCCTTATGTAAATACCATAGACATTGTTAAAAATTAATAATAAAATCTATCACATCCCTATACGTGCGCAAGTATAAATTCTATATATATAAAATTGTGCAAGAATAGAAATTGTTATTTAAAATATATTAATAATATATTGATAAAATATAATTTGATTTATGATATATACTAACTTCCACACTCATATTCTACAATAGATTAACTCCATTCTATGAGTGAAATACATATTTAAATCACAACATATACTTAATACTTATTGAGTCATTTAAACCTGGGTCATGTGCAGCATCCGTATATAGTTGCCACCAGGTTTCTTTGTATAATAACTGTTCTTTATAATTTCCTCCCCTATTACACAACTTTACATGATCTATGATGCCAAATTTAAAAGTATGTCTCATATCATATTTTTGACATGTCTGTACAGAGCGTTGTTTTCATTTTTTGTTTTTATACTGTACAGGTGTGAATATATCCTTTTACTGAACTTCTGCTCAGTTTTGCCTATGTAGAAACATGGGCATCTTTCACACTTAGCTAAATACACCACACCTTTTGTGTTACAATTACCTGATTTAAATCGGATGATGGTGTTATTTACATTTTCCAATTTGATTTTCTCCTCTTCAATAATATTCGGACACTGACGACACCTACCACATTTGGTGGTATGTTTACTGTTATTATAACTCTTATCTATCCTTCTCTATAACAATTTCTTTAAGTTGTTCCCCATTTTGTAAACAAAAATTGGTGCATTACCCAAAATGTGTACAATACTATCATCAGCCTGTATGATACTCCAATTGTTAGTAATGATGTTTCTTATTTTGGCTACATATGGTCCATATTCTATCACACATACCTTTCCAGATTTTTCTGTCACTAGTGGATTTATATTAAAATCTCCTTGATTGTGGTTCGTCCCATACACATATTCACCTAATAGGGGTTTATATTTAATACCCCATTCTTTTATTAAGCCTAATGAAATATTCCTTAAAATTGCTCTATCATATCCTCTGTTTTTGAATAAATCCGTGATGTAAGCAACTTCATCCAACATATCATAAAAATTGGAAGTCATTCTAATGGCTCTAATGATCTGCCCTTTAAATATGTTACTAAACATTCTCCTAGGATGGTTGCTCGAAAATTCAAGGTAATTATTGGAGAAGGTATTATTCCTATACAGTTTCGACTCGAAACAATTATTACTCTTAAACACAAACGTATCTAAATAGGCTAGTCCTTTGTGGTCACTAGTGAAAGTGAATTTCAAGTAATCACTACTTGCATTGATATATGCAATGAACTCATCTAATAATATTTTGGTACCTTCCCATAAAATATAGATGTCATCCAAAAACCTGGAGTAATATCTAATATGCTTGTAATATTTACTAGGGAACACATGTGTCTCTTCCCAGTCTAGCATAACGAGATTGGCATAAATGGGAGCACAAGCGGCTCCCATAGCCACTCCTCGAATTTGTTTGAAGAATTCTCCTTCATATTCAATATAGTTGTGTTCTAGTACTAATGACATCAATTCCATGATTAGACAAATATTATCCCAAGATAGACCACTGTATTTTCTCAGACTGTTCGAAAAGGCATTCAAGCCAGAGTGTCTGGGTATGCAAGAAAATAAATCTACGACGTCCACTGTAACGAACAATAAGTCTTGATTCCAGACATTGGTGGGATATTTTCTTAAAATTCCCACGAATCTTTTACCATATGAGGAATACTGTTATAAATATGTTTCAAATGCTGATCAATCATACATCCCATTGGAAAAGTCTTGGAATGACTACCCGATATAATGGGTCTAAATGGAGGCTCTGTGATATTTTTATGAACTTTGGGGATACCTACGATCCTAGCCAGCAACGGATACTCAACTTTAATAAACCCATAAATATCCTCTGAAATTCTATGATCAATCAAAAATTCTTCTATGTGATAATCAATCTGTCGGTATGCAATTTGAATCTCATTACGAGATACTATCTGATAGTTTTCAGTATTGTACAATATATCATGAATTTTGTTGGAATATATTGTGTTATCGTAGATAACAATCCCTCCTCCCTTATCTGGTTTCATCAATCGAACTGTATCATTCTGTCGTAGTTCATCTAACAATGCCAACTCCTCGACGGTCAAATTGTGGTTCAATTTCCTCACAAAAATCTTATTAAATAACTTGTATATATGTCTAGTGACTACTTTGTCAAACACTGCAACCATAGGATGCATGGGAGGAATGAACTTACTTTTCTTTTTTAATGCCCTGCAACAGCTGGAATTATTCTTGGATATGGTTGTGTCTTCAATATCATCTTTAAAAAGTATAGCTAAGTTCAATTTACGTGTGTATTTCTTGAACTCCACCAAGGTGTCCACTAATCTGGGTTTGGTGGTGGGAATGTATTTCATACCCTTGGACAATAATTTAAAATGAATTTTGTTAATTTCCATGTCAGTATAGTTATAAATGTTAAAGTTGTGGTAAGAAAAAACATTATCAACTCTAGAAATATCTTGTTCTATTATATCTTCACTTTCACTTATCATATTGTCCCCATCGGTAACCTGTCTAATGTAAGTACTGGTACCCTGAATGGGACTTTTAGAAGTGAAACAACAAAATTTTTGGGGGATATTGACTTCCATTCCTGAAAAACTTTTAACCACCTCATCATCAATGTCTAAAAAAAAATCTGAAGCCAAAACTACCGTTGGTGATACCTGGGATATTGTTCTTCCCACCTCTTGTATCGTTTCGGCTTGTGGACACTCCCCTCCCCCAAAAAATGTTCATCATTGTATTCATGTCCTACACTGACACGTGAGGTCAACTCATTACCACTACTTTGAACTTGTTTGTGTGCTTTAGAGACTCTATATGTTGTGTTCTTATTCCATTTGTATGCTATATTGTTCTGATATTGATTAATATCTCGTAACAATTTTTGTGATTTTCTTTGATATACCTTCTTGGAATAAGTTTCAACATTCTGAAATTGTTTCTGATACAATCTTTCCCATTGGGGAAACAATACATCTTGCTGTATTTTAATATTAATACTCTCCACATCCAAAAATAATTTGCTTAAATGACTGTCATTATATTTAATCAGAAGCTTCATATATTGAATCCCAAAAGAGTCAAATAAAATATTAAAATCTGACATTACAGACTCCGTTAACTCCACCCCCATAGGGGCTTTAAAAAATCTAAGTCCCATCGGGACCACATTAGCATCTATACATTTAACAAAATAAGCATTGTCCATTTTAAGATTGTTAATGAGTTGTAATTTCTTACCAAACAAATATATAAGCTCACGTAAAGATCCACATTTAGCCACAGAGTTATTGTGTTGAGTATTAATGCCTGGTTTAGTATTAAAGTCACAAGCATAGTTTAAAAACTTTTGCAAATGATCTTCAGACTGAGACTGATGATGTCCTCTACATGCTGTCTTATTGGAATTGGATTCCTGACAGCGTTCACGTGTGTTAGTTTTGGTACAGTTTGCATATGTGCGAATAGGTTCCTGCCTCTTTGGTCTCGCTCCCACACGTTGAAAGTCATCCTCATTGTCTGTAAAAATGAAATCAAAAGTAAAATCCGATAGACCCATCCTACTGCTGCTCCGCAATAGGTGTGTTGTAGGTAAATCTATAGAGTGGGGAGATTCACGTACACATCTCTGCCCGTTAGGTATACCGTAGAATGTGGGCTAGATGTGTCGGATATGTTCACATTATTAATACTATCGTTGGTAATAGGAAGAGTAGCCTGCGGAATACGAAAATTACCGCTTTCCTGCTCTGACTGAATTTGTACTGTGTTGTCAGAGCGACACTGTGGTGTACGTCCAATCTCTTTGAGTAAACATGTAATGTTATGAATTTCGCTCCTCAACGTGGCTAATTCAGCCTGAACGCTGTTCCACTCACTACGGGATATAGCAGGACTCAGCGGGGGTGTTGCTTCTCGAACAGACGCCATGGGGTGATGAACCAAATGTGCTACAACCAAAAATCAGCGTGTGAAGACAACAGAATAAAAGAAACACACCGAATCCCCTCAGGTCTTGGGAAGCTGCACAACCACCAAATAACTGAATATGCTAGAGCGTAGATTTTTAAGAAATTTAATAAACAATCCAATAACAGTTTAACACTTTCACTCAAACAGTTGAGCTTCATCAGAACTGTTAATCACTTACAATACAATAGATTATATGCACTTTTTGGCACCAACATAAGTTAAAAATTTTTAAAGGTACAGAGTCCTTATGTAAATACCATAGACATTGTTAAAAATTAATAATAAAATCTATCACATCCCTATACGTGCACAAGTATAAATTCTATATATATAAAATTGTGCAAGAATAGAAATTATTTAAAATATATTAATAATATATTGATAAAATATAATTTGATTTATGATATATACTAACTTCCACACTCATATTCTACAATAGATTAACTCAATTCTATGAGTGAAATACATATTTAAATATGATAGAGCAATTTTAAGGAATATTTCATTAGGCTTAATAAAAGAATGGGGTATTAAATATAAACCCCTATTAGGTGAATATGTGTATGGGACGAACCACAATCAAGGAGATTTTAATATAAATCCACTAGTGACAGAAAAATCTGGAAAGGTATGTGTGATGGAATATGGACCATATGTAGCCAAAATAAGAAACATCATTACTAACAATTGGAGTATCATACAGGCTGATGATAGTATTGTACACATTTTGGGTAATGCACCAATTTTTGTTTACAAAATGGGGAACAACTTAAAGAAATTGTTAGAGAGAAGGATAGATAAGAGTTATAATAACAGTAAACACACCACCAAATGTGGTAGGTGTTGTCAGTGTCCGAATATTATTGAAGAGGAGAAAATCAAATTGGAAAATGTAAATAACACCATCATCCGATTTAAATCAGGTAATTGTAACACAAAAGGTATGGTGTATTTAGCTAAGTGTGAAAGATGCCCATGTTTCTACATAGGCAAACCTGAGCAGAAGTTCAGTAAAAGGATATATTCACACCTGTACAGTATAAAAACAAAAAATGAAAACAACTCTCTGTGCAGACATGTCAAAAAATATGATATGAGACATACTTTTAAATTTGGCATCATAGATCATGTAAAGTTGTGTAATAGGGGAGGAAATTATAAAGAACAGTTATTATACAAAGAAACCTGGTGGCAACTATATACGGATGCTGCACATGACCCAGGTTTAAATGACTCAATAAGTATTAAGTATATGTTGTGATTTAAATATGTATTTCACTCATAGAATGGAGTTAATCTATTGTAGAATATGGGTGTGGAAGTTAGTATATATCATAAATCAAATTATATTTTATCAATATATTATTAATATATTTTAAATAATTTCTATTCTTGCACAATTTTATATATATAGAATTTATACTTGTGCACGTATAGGGATGTGATAGATTTTATTATTAATTTTTAACAATGTCTATGGTATTTACATAAGGACTCTGTACCTTTAAAAATTTTGAACTTATGTTGGCGCTAAAAAGTGCATATAATCTATTGTATTGTAAGTGATTAACAGTTCTGATGAAGCTCAACTGTTTGAGTGAAAGCGCTAAACTGTTATTGGATTGTTTATTAAACTTCTAAAAAATCTACGCTCCAGCATATTCAGTTATTTGGTGGTTGTGCAGCTTCCCAAGATCCAAGGGGATTCAGTGTGTTTCTTTTATTCTGATACCTTAATAAACTTCTAAGTTTTAAAATACATGTGATTGAGCATACTTCATTAAGCCCTGGGTCCTTACAGGCCATTAAACGAAGTTGCCAACCTAGTTCCCTCTTTTCTAGTTCTAATCTCAACAAATTTTCATTTACTAGGTTAGAAACATTCATAGTCACTTGGTCAATAGCCATAAATTTAAATGAATGGCCTGTGTTTTGTGTACAATGTCTTGCAAGAGCATTCTCTTCCTTGTTTTTTGTAATGGCATAAATATGCTAATACACTCTATCTTTCAAACGCCTGTCCGTCTTCCCTATATAGAATGATGGACACTGGTTGCACTGGGCTAGGTAGACTATTCTTTTACTGTTACAGTTGTAAATATCCCTAACAGCGAAGGTCTCCTTCCTAATGGTAAAAGTGTCCGTTGGTTCTATGTATGCACAATACCTACATGTTCCACATTTTTTAGTCCCTCCCTTCACCTTGTTCATTCTAAGTTTCCTTTCTAGTAGCTGTTTCATATTGGTACCTCTCCTAAATGTAATGATGGGACCATAGTTGAAAATTTGCATCAGTTCTTTATCCAATGATAGACAAAACCAGTACTTCTTAACTATTCTACAAATATCTAATGCTTGTCGACAGAAGGTAAATGTAAACGCTACCGTAAAGTTCTTATTTCTCCCTGTCATGTTAATAGGGGGAACGTCCAAACCACTGTCAGTTTCTACATTTCCAACTTCTATCCCATTACAATCTACCTGGTTGGTAAAATTAGCCACATGTTGTTTTTCCAATATGGCTCTATACAACCCTTGTCTCCTTTTAGACTTGACCTCTTCAAAAATGCCTTCTAGGAATGAGTCTGGATAGCCTCTACGAGAAAACATAAAATACAAAGTCTCACACTCCTTTTGGAAATCTTCATCTAGTGTGGTCATCTTGGCTGCCCTCACAAGCTGGCCTTTCACCACTGATTTCTTTTGGTGACGGGGATGTGAACTAGAGAAGTGGAGATATGTGTTGGAAAATGTGCTTTTTCTGTAAATTTTTGATACATACTGCCCTGGGTTCTTACTTAGTTCGATGTCAAGGAAACAAATAGTGGATTTCTGAAAGTTCATAGTGAACTTTAGAAAACCTGTGGTGGTATTTAGGTACTTAACTAGTGCTTCAGCTTCTTCTTCTTGACCTTTTAGTAAGATAAAAATATCATCCAGATACCTTTTATACATGTGAATGATGGTGTTCCAAGGACAACCCTCAAAGGCAAAATTGTTACCTTGTAGTAATGAGGAGGTAAATGTGGAACTTGTAAAGGAAACAAAAATTATAATAACAGATAACTCTCATATGGAAATATGTAAACACCCCTGAGCAAAGCATTTGTCTGTGATGTACAGTTTTTGTCAGTAATATCTCTACTGCCAAATTTTTGCAATATACAGTTACGGGTTAGAAACAATAGTGCGCATCAAGCATTTCAGTTGACCACTGTCTATAAAACATGAAGCAGGTCAATTATATCCTCATTTGTACAACTAAACCAAGAAGCAAGACTGAAGTATCTAATGCTTTCACTGCTGTAATGACAATGCTAACTGAAATACAATACAGTTCAACAATTATTGAAGCAATCATTCACAAATGAGTAGAAGCACAAAATCAGCAACTTTTCTTCCACAGTAATGCTGGTAAGTGCAAACATGTGAATAAGCAAGCATTAGCTAACCACTGTGTGCATCAGACATATATACAACACTAAATCCCAAAAACATGTGCAAAGGGCAGGGCTCAGTCATCATCATTTGCACAGAGTGCGGGGAGGGGTGCTGACACCAAAGAAGTGAATGTGTGAGTGTAAGAAATGCGTGTATTTATCAGAGTACACAATTTTCCGAGACAATAAAAACAGATGTACTACACTCAATAGTACTGTTTAGAAAGTTTTATGTGTGTGAGGTGGCATGGGCTAGTGAAATTTTTTTCAGTGTGTTTTTGTCTGCGTGAACACAATCGATCACTGTTCTAGCACTATGTCCTAGCTTCTTGAACAGGTGTGAGCTGTGCAGGGCCAGTACTAGCATTTTGGGGGGTCACAGGCAAGTTTCAAGTTGGGGGACCCTACTCAGCAGAATATATAGTGTGACCACATTGCCTTTACACCCCCTTCTCTGTCAAGCTCATCCAGCAACATTTAACAACCACTACAGTGTTACTACATTTAGATCATTAAGAACTGATGTGTCAAGGTACACACTGACTGGCATTTAGTACCAATGTTGCAACTGTACCACAGCAAGGTAGCTTCATACAGATGACCACACACACTGACTATAATTTGTCATAATGTTTAGTAGCATTATGACAAACCCCTGTACCACAGCAAGGTAGCCACTCACAGGTGCACACACACACACTGACTGCATACTCTTCAACTGCCCAGACTTTCACAGAATGTCCAGATTTTACTCATTTTTAGGCTGTTCCTCAAAATTTGTAGCTTTCTGGAGTTTTTGTTGAAATCATTGAGGATTGACTTCACTAAATAATGACAGGCATTTGAGTTTGACTTCATATCCTTCAGAAAATGCATGGTAATACATTTTATTCTAGCATTTTTTAAGTTTATAAGAGCAATATTTAAAATGTGTCCTAATTTTTGAGGTTGTACCCCATTATCTTAGGCTTTGTACAGACTTTTTGTGCCATGAGATTGAGAGCTATGACTGACTGGCATTTAGTAGCAATGTTGTCACATTAGGACAAGCCTCTGTACCGCATCAAGATAGTCAGTCCCACAGAGGTACACAAAGATACCCGCCCTGACTCCCATGCACAACACAGACACACAAAACAAAGACAGCAATACAGCAAGGCTGAACAGAGACACCCACATGGACTCCCTCACACAGGACAGAGGCACACCATTGCAGACAGAGTCTTGCACATAGGACAGACACCCGCACATGATAAAGACAGCACTACAGCAAGACTGAACATTAACACTCACACCGACTCTGACACACAGGATAGAGACACAAACTCAGGAAAAAAACTACTACAAAGCTGAACAGAAACACACACAAGATAAAGGCAGCACTACCATAAAACAGAACTGAGACACCACTCTCAAACACAAGATGATGATAGCAATATGGCAAGACTGGAACACACAAGCAGCATTAGCTAAACTAACCCCATCACACAAGACAGAGTTACTGACTTGCAGAACAGTCACACTGCAGAGGTACTCAAGACAGCTATGGGACAGAAATAAAAAAGACTACAGATGCACAAGACATACAAGGGAAAGCCATGGGGATTACAGAATCTGAGGCAGAGAGACTCAAACCCAAAGAAACACACAAGAGAGTGCCATGGCGATATAAGTAGAATGAACAGAGGAAGGAAGGATGAAAAAGGAAAAACGAAAAGAAGGGGAAAAAAGAAAGAAAGAAAAAAGAGAGGAACAGAGGTAAGTAGTGGAAGTATCGACAATTAGGGTTATTATTCTTCAGATGGAAATACAGAATCCTGATGAAAAGTAACAGCTGGTGCTTCAGTGTCCCAAAGTAGGATGAAGCCTAGATCAGAAACATGATACCAGATCCAGCTGATATCACCTCCTGTATATACTCAATGTGATGAATATGGAATTTGAGATGGATGGATGGTGGCTTGAATTAGAATAGTTTCACTCATAGCCTGGTTGAGTTTTGAATATTATGTGCACATCCATTCAAGACTCATATCCAGGAAGTTTTCGAAGGTTGAGTGATCTAGCACACTTTCTGGAGAGAAAGACAAGTGCAGTTAAATATAATTGGCATAAGATTGAAGAAAGATGCTTTTACTTATCATGACCACCCTGAGTGGCACCATATATAGAATAAAACAACAGTAGAGCCAAGTCTGTACCCTGGGATATATCACATTCCAGATGAAAGAATTCTGA
Source organism: Protopterus annectens (assembly GCF_019279795.1). Taxonomy (NCBI): domain Eukaryota; kingdom Metazoa; phylum Chordata; order Ceratodontiformes; family Protopteridae; genus Protopterus; species Protopterus annectens. The sequence goes on along the minus strand of NC_056725.1, from coordinate 1,321,805,737 downwards.
AGAATTCAGACCATCTGACACATGTGAAGTGCACACACAGAGGTAAGAAGCAAACCAATTAAGGAGTGTCCTCAATAACCTACAATGCAAACACAAGTGCTTGATCAAGATTTATTAACCCACCATGTAAAATGACACAGGAAGACCAAGTAACAATGAACTATTTGCATTAATCTCTCTCCATTAAGATATGTCTACCTATTTTAATGTGTGTAGTAATAGACTTCATGCTTTGGTCTAAAATCAGACTGATAAAGATCCAACAACCTATGAGATGTCAAATGTGAATACAGCATCACACATGACAAAGCTTAATCCCATGTTTCACACCTTTATTGCTATGTGATGTAAGTAGTACCAATGTGTCTGCCAAGGAGTCCATCTGCTTCCAATTGTGCAAATGCAGTTGGCAAGATTTTGCATTTTTGTGCCCAACCAGTTACCTATGAAATCTGAATTAAGTGCCAGTTCAGACATATTTTGTTAGCTTGACTTTTTCAGACATGGCTGGTAAGGGGCAGAACATTGCTAAATTTATCGCACAAAGGTGAGGTGATGATGAGTCCTGGATGTATGTGGGACTCTTCTTGAAGCACTACAGTTGTAGGCTGCTGTGAGGGGATTATTCCAGGTCTAAGTATAAGTCTGATGATTGGAGTAGTTTAGCCAAGGCTGTCTCCAGTGGAGCTAGCATTCCATGCACTGGGGAACAATGTCAACACCACTACAGTGACCTTAAGTAGAGCAAGCAGGACTTCCTAAGCCAATGCGAGGTGGAATTGATGACTGTGAGGACCCCTCAGCTGTGTAAGTGTACTGACCTATCACCAGTGTATGATATTGCAATAATGATCTAGCCATTCAGCACAGGTACTCATTATAGTTTCATATCTATTTCTTTTCTTTTTGTACTGTACAGATGCAGAGGAGATGGTTGTAAACTGTGAGGCACACCAGAAGAGATTAACTCACCTCAGAGAGGCATGGGGTAAGTATGACTTGGGTCCAAATTCAATCCAGAAATTTCTTTTCATTCCCTCAATCACTAGCATCTTGAGCAGGCATACCTCAACCTTGATCTCAAGCTAGCATGCCTTCCCCATTAACTCTTGCCGATTAAATTAGGCAATTAGAACAGCAGCTTAACACTGTATGGGTTTAATGCCCAGAAGTTGCAATTACTTTTAATTACTGGGTTAGTATTTATAAAATATTAACAGCAATAAAATGTTAGGAAAAATTAAATTATGGTGATTGCAGTTATTACATGTGGTGAATGAATATTACCTATCCATCATAGTGAAATAAAGGTTGTTCTTTGTTATATCATTGCAGTGATATTTGTTTATTTTATGACATATAAATACCTTTCCATCATATATGGATGTAGCAAAGATGTACAATAGTAAATTATCATAATTGCTTATGTATTGCCAAGGTTTATTGCAAAATGCACTATTGTGACGTGCCATATATCTAATCAACTCTTTTTGTCTCCCCACCCTTCTCTCTCTTTTATTTTATTTTATTTTTTGTGTGGCAGAGTTATAATTTATAAACAATCTGCTCTTTGCATACCTTGCTCCTGAAAAATAAATGACCAACAGCAGAGAGAGGTAGACTGACCACTGCGGCTTGGCCTGTCATACATCCACAGATGGCAGCACAGATATTCATTACTTTGGGTTTACAACCTGTCAGTGTTGCCTTGAAAAACCATGGCCTACCTACTCCAACTCCATCAGGTGGGTTTGCCTCAGCTGCTGGTACAGTGGTAACCTCCAGGAGCAGCAGTACTGGAGGTAGTGATTTTGTCACCTGGCAGAAGCTAACAGGTCTAGTAGATGGTAATATGGAAAGGGGTCTCAGTGTACATATCAGCAGGGTTAAAAAGGTCCTACATCAGATTGCAAAGACAATGCCCCACTTGACACTGACCCAGGGCACTGCTGCAGGAGACAGTGATGACAGTTTTGAGGGTAAGGAGTAGATTCTCACTGTTCTCCAGCTGGAAGTGGATACACCTCTGATATCCCCTACCTCTCCTTAATCATGGTGTTACCCAACCATTCATCTCCATCACCATCCCTGTCTGTCTTATATGTCCTTATGTCTGTGCATGCTGCCTAACTTATCCTACCTACATGATCCTCTCATTCCTAAGCACCATTCACAGCATTCCTCTCTCCAAAAAAAAAAATTAATAAAAAATAAGCACCTGTCCTACAAAAAAGATGCAAATACATAGCTCTTCACTTTGCATTTATAACATCTAGACACACTTGATTTGTCCATCTGGCCATACAACATTATGCTGCTTCCTCTTGTTGTAGTGAATCTCCAAAGTCAAGAGATTGTGTGTACAAGTGTGCATTTATGAAGTGGATAGCTATGGGTCTCTCCCATGAACATCCTGCAAATTCTTGGATTCTTTTACCTCTGTCCTACCCTCTGCTTGCCAACCCCCATTTTCACCACTGTCCTATCCACACTTTTTCACACATTTAATCTGGTCAAAACATAGATTCACACACTACACACATGACCAGAAACGGCCCATAGAAAAGCTTTCACTTTATGACCTCAGCATTTGCGTGGAGGTTGGCATAGCACAACAATGCTGAGTGATGGTGAGCATGATGGTGAGCACTTTTTAATTCCTCATCACAAAAGCTGAAGGTTTCAGTTTCAGCAGCAGTGGTCTGGTTACTTTTGTGCAAATGTGCTTAAACCAACTGTGCTATGAGAATACAGAGTAAAGGCAGACTAGAGGTAGTACAGTCAATAAAATAATACTTAGGCTGCTATATGTAATAAAGTAAGAGTTCCTATATGGCTTGTTGAGATAATTATCCTGTTTATAGTCTGACATTTTTGTATAGTGTTATGTGTTCAATTACATCTGTAATTCAGTTTATTAATTCATGATATTTAATATTCCTATCATATATCTAACTGCAAAGGCCTTTCCCTCCATATAACATTTTCTTTGTATAGTATTTGAACAGTGCAGCAAGACATCATCTGTAAAAACATTGCAGCCCAACAGGGAGGTTGTTTTAGCTAACCTTATCCTGGTTATGTCTTCATATTTATTGCACTCTCCTACCCCTTCTTTCACCCTATAGCAAACACTTTATTATACAGAGCATGAGAGATTAATGACAATTTAATAAGCAAGATGTTGTTACGTATCCCACAGAACATATTGTCGCTGTTCCTCTCTGCATCTCTCTCTCTCTCTCTCTCTCTCTGTTCATCCCTTCTGTTCCAGTAAGTGGTCACTTTGCTTTAATTATGTTATTTAAATGCTGTACAGTAGTAATCCCTTTGTGGCATGATGAGCTAATGCTCACATGTCTAGATAGATTGTGGAATAACTTCAAGGGTTCCAAGCCAATCATTAGCTAAGTGTTACTGACTCTTTTGTACACTATTTTATCTGTACCTGTTGGCTACATATTGGTATGAGCCACCATTATGTTTCATATGTCATAAACTACTTTGTCCCTGCCTAAATCTCACCATGTCAATGTATCTTCTCCCTTCTGTAACATCATTCTTCCAACTCTGCATTTGTGCAATGTCTGTCACTCGGCAACAAATGCAACTAAGACTAAATGGAAGCACACAGCTTATGGCAATATCTTGTGATTGTATTGCCTTCATTGGCATTACTCCACTGTGCTTAGCTATGTTTATTCTGTTTAAATATACTTGTCAACAAGCTGAAGAGTTGGATGTACAGATTACACTGGTCAACAGGGTAATGAAGATGAATGCTAAAATCTGCTGTCAAATGTTAACTGTTGAAAGTGTGACTTCCCACTTTGTGTGCTTACATAACACTCCAGTATAACTGATTTTTTTGCAGTTCTCTAAAGGTTTGAATCCAGATGGATGAAAACCTGTTTGAGAATGTATAGACTGACTCCTGTGGCTGTAAACGTTGGCTGTCTGTTCCTTTAACATATCAGTATCCTCCTCCTGTTACATTAATGAGGCTGCTCCCTGGTATGAAGCCTGCATTGTACTGAGCTTTGAGCAGAAGCTGAAACAGAGCAACAGAGTACTGCTAATCCCCATTCTAAGTAAGATAACATTACACATGCACTAACACTTTGGCATCAGTAATGCAATTCAGCTTGGCAGTGCTGCACTCAAAGAGTGCAATAAAGAAAAAAAGAAAGTCAAATAATTATTCTTTTAGGTTGCACAATGTTTGTATGTCTGTATTACTTTTGGGAACAGGTGATCTTGATTTCAGAATGATATTGACTCAATTAGATCAGTTGTTTAATGTACATGACCACTCTGCAGTGTTTACACTTGCAACTGTGTTACAAGTTTAGTTAACCTATTTTCACATGATCCATTACTGTTATTCTGCAGTGCCCTGTCCTATGTATGACTTGTACGTTTGTGTTGGCAATGCAAATAGTGTGAGCATGAGACAATACAAGTGTGCAATTATCCTGACATGAAGTTGCAGGAATGTTTGATAATCAGCGAGGCACAACAATGAATGTCCATGGCATCCCATAATGTGAACCATATCAACATCCTTCACACTAATGCAATGTACATGAAGGACAGTATCTAAATTTTAGAAGAGAAGTATACAATTACATGTGACTATTATAGTGATGTTACAATGTGCTGTGCACACATAAGCATTTCTTGTACAACCTGTAATGCACTGTACCATCTGTTCTAAACAGTGGATTTTCAAAAAGTACAAATGTCTTATTTCAGACAACTAATGTCAGTGTTCTCCTTTGGTGCTTGCAAATAATACAGTGCTTTCTAGATTGTGTAAATAGAAAGGTAGGCTGTTCAGTGCCCAGCATGTGTGCATCTGTATGTGAGAGTATGTGTAATGCTTGATGTTGTATCTACTTCCACCTATGAAGAATACATTTAACTCATCAAACAGCTCCCTTAACCCACTTTTTGCTGTTTACTGAAACATCATCTCTGGAACACACTGATGAGGTCATCCTGACAAAAGTACAACCCCCCCCCCTTAAGAATCAAACTACTCCTGTGGTGCTTATAAGTAATATTGTGCTATTTAGATTGTGTTATTACATAGGCTTGGAGGTTCAATGCCCCACATAGGAAACGTGTGTGTGAGAGTGTGTGTTTAACACTTCATATTGAATCCACTTCCCTGAAAAGAATATATTTAACTCTTCACACATTCCCTTATCCCACTTTTTACTGAAACATACTTTATGAAACACACAGCAGAGGTCATCTTAACAAAAGTGCACTCTCATCTCTCAAAAATCCAACTTCTCCTGTGGTACTTGTAACTAATGTAGTACTTCTTAGATTGTGTAACTAAATAGGTGGGAGGTTCGATGCCCAAAGTAAAAAACATGTGTGGGTGTCTGTGTGTGTGAGACTGTGTGCAACACTCAATGTTGTATCTACTTCCCCTGCAAAGAATATATTTAACTCTTCACAAGGCTTCCTTCTCCCACTTTTTAGTGAAACATCCTCTATGAAACACACTGATAAAGTCATCTTGAAAAAAGTGCTCTCTCCTATTAAGAGTCAAACATCTCCTATGACACGTGATTAATGCAGGGCTTTCTACATTGCATAAATTGGATCTATATTAAATCATCAAAACATCAGATCATCGAATGGCATTTAATCGGAAATGCCATTCATGGAACCCCCCACACACCCCTGCTAATTATATATACCAACTCCAAGATCGCACTACAGTGGGGAAAGGGCAAATTTCCTGACCCCTACCATAATGCAATCTCAGTAAGAATGGTTTGATAAATGGCATGTTTAAAAACATGCCATTCGAAATGCCATTTAATGATCTGTTCTTTCGATGAAATAATAGAGACCCATATGGTATGAGGTTTAGTGCTCAATATGGGAAGTTGTGTGTGCGCACATGTGTATGTTTAGTCAACTTCTACTGTGGATAAACATTTTAAAATGCTAGATGTCTCCACCATCCCCTAATCTCACCTTTCACAACCACAACTTCTTTGCAACACAAGAGTGTAGTTAGGTATACTGTTTCTACTGTACTGAGTACAATTTATTATCCATTACTTAAAGGATCCATAGCTATTTTAGGCCAAACTGTGTCCGCAACTTTCAAAGTTAATGCTTCCAATGGAAGAGGCATAGATTGGAAAATGTCTATTTCATGTTTTTAGAGGGAAAGTGATGCAAAAATGTGTTCTGTTTGTATGTGTGAGTGTGTGTGTGGGGGGGCGGTGTTTCCTTTTGTCAAATAACAGGTGGTTTGTGAGGCAGCAACAACAGCACATAATTAAAAAATTATATTCTCTGCCTACATCTCTGGTGCAACAGACTGATGAGGTTAATCTTTTTAAAATTAACTGTCAGACTTTAAAAGTCAGACTGCATTTCTTACACTCTTCTCTAGAATGTGTAAATAGATATGTAGATGGTTTGAATACAGCAGTGCTTAACGTGTGTGTGTGTGTGTGTGTGTGTGTGTGTGTGTGTGTGTGTGTGTGTGTGTGTGTGTGTGTGTGTGTTTATGTGTGTGTTTATGTGTGTGTATACATGTGACTGCACCTTTTACAGCCCCCAGATGTCTGTAAAAGTCAAACTTGGAAAACTTAATGGAGCCATGACCATACCAAGTACAGCAACCAAACTGTAACTTTTATTTTAGAACAAACGACTGAGAGCTTTTGTCTTGATTATAACAAAAGACTTCATCAGAATTTCACTGATGATGTCAACCCTTCATAGATGCCATATGCTTTACTTGTTCTCAGCATACTCCTGTGGTGCTGGCTGCTGATAATGTGCAGTATAGATGGTATAAGTTAGGAGGTAGATGGTTCAAGTCCATCACTGCTTAAACAGTGTGATTGTGAGTACTGTCACATAAAGGTGGCCACCTCACAATCACCTTTATTTACACCTCTGCTTAAGAGATGGATTTACAGTGGCACACTGTTACACTACCAAATCCTAGCATCCCCAGAGAAAATAACTTTTTGGCCACACAATGGTTATATAATGCTACAGTAACTGCATTATTTCACAGCTGGAGTGCAAATGCTCCTGTGTTGCATGACTTTGATACTGTGCTTTGCTTGAGGTCAGCTCTGAGTGTGTCTTTCACCCTCATACTGCATATAGTATTCTTCAGATACATGTGTGATGTTTACCTGTACAATGTTATTGTGCACTTCAACAACTTTTTAGCATAAATATACAGCCAATAAGCAATGGTAATGTCATCTGTTGAAATGTGCACTGTCCAAGTTGTATCTCAACATGTTGTGTGGCATTTGCAATTCATGCGGTAATGTTTCTCTTGTGAGCTTGTGTAGTTAGTTCATATATAGCCATTACTGCTCAGATTACATTCTGTTAGTCTTACTGTGACTGTTAGTCTTATTGCGACTGTACAAGTCACTAATACTATTGTCAAACACATCTGCTATGTACATGTACAGATTTTGATTCCTCTTACAAAAAGCTAAGATAATTTCTCACATAGCAATGTTTTTATTCAAAGTAATGATGACATATGATTACATTTTCCTTACATATGTAGGAAGCTTTATCCTCATGCATGAGGGAATGAGAAAACATTCTGTATGTTGTCGCCTTAGTACTGCAATTACAGGCATACATATCCCTTGCAAGAATGCCTTGACATACCGACATATCTCACAGTTTTAGTGACACTTGTACTGTGGTGCATTCACTCTGTACAATGCCATGTATCTTCTGTTCTCAGACTCTCTTGTAGTCAACATCCACACTTTGTGCTTGTTGGCACTGTGAGGCCTTATCCTGTAATACATGAATGGTATCCACCACAGTTATAATGTGTGCATTCACAGTGGGAGAGGCACCCAGCATCCCTTTTATCTCAAAGGAATTGTTTACAAATGCATACATATGATGTAATAACTTAACACAGCTGGAGTGTCACAACTGTGTTAAAACTTCCACTGTGGCGCTTGTGGTTCATCCACATGTCATCAATCACATAGAATGCTGTCCAAATCCTGAAAGAGCAACATTATAAGACTGTACTGAAGTTACATAAACCCCACTGCATCTAGTTATACTTATACAGTTTTATGTTGGACAATGATATATCATCCCAGGCTGTAAGTACATGGCATTGAAATGGTTATTTGGGGCATGTCATGCTATGACTGCTCTTATGGCATGGGCATTGAGTATTGCTTGTATGGCATACCTGCACAGATAGACTGGTAGAATTCTAGGACAGTGAGTGTGTAATACACAAAGAAGAGAGGTTCCTTGTCAAAAAAACACTGATATTGTACTGCTCCTTTCCAGCATCTGATGTGACACATGAAGTGAATATAGAGGTCTGGAGAGAGCCTAATATAAGAGACAGTGGTTTGAATCTAGTAACATCTGTCTGTCAGATAAATGTGCCAGACAGCTGTAGCTTACACACAGCCAATAGTTATGACACACTTAGATGACCACCTTTTTCAGGCCTTGTCCTATAAGGTAGGTCATCCATACTCCTTATGATAAGAAAGTGCTATAAACCCTTCAAGGGTGTTCTTCATTACATGACTGATATGCATATTTCTGTCACATCCTCAACTGGCATTTGTTCAAAAATGACATGATACAAATGCTTATGTCATTCATTGCTCACTTGTTACCTCTTCCCTAGATAATTATGCTCTGTATTGCATGTCTTCAACTGGACATTTCTTTATTTCTGCAATTGTTTTCATCACACTATACAGCTTAATGGCAGATGAGGGATTCCATTAATCATTTCTTACTGTATGGCATGCTGCCAGAGCACCAGAAAGTGTGATCAGTCCTATGTTACAACATTTTCTTGTGTGTTGCTGCTGTTGAGTTGCTGTTATGTTACTGTTCCTTGTAATTCCATGTCAGCATATTTGGTATAACGTTGTCTGAGATGTTTGCAAATCAGTAGTGGAAAACTTAAAATCATGACATGTCATCCAATATGTGTTACCATTTGTCACTTACATATGCTGTGTTTTATTATATTACCATGTAGCCTTTATATGACTATACAACACTTGCTTGTCTGTTACATGTTTATAGATGATAAACCCCTTTCTTGCTGATGCCACTGACATTACTTTGCAAAAACATGCCTATGTCTGAAGTACCTGACATTACAGCTATAACATCCATTTGTTCTTGTGTATACATGCTGACGTGGAAAATACAGCAGTTGTGTTGGTTTGCATACATAAATTCCTCGTATATACATCTCATATGTGATACCTGTATTCTATCCATCCATCTCATAATGTATCTTTTTTCCTTGTTAACTGTTATCTCAAGTCAGCATTTTATGAACACATATATCATATTTTCATTTCCCTTTGTTACACCGCAGGTTTATATCCCTATCACATCCCTTGTTAGCATGTCCATTTTTATTTATGTTTATTTTTTGTTGATTGCTCATTGATTGTTTTGCTTCTGTGTGGAATTTATCTCTGTAAGCTTTACTGTGTAGTTTGTCTTCAGAAGAATTTAATATTGTATCATTGAACTGTAAATCTTAAATGTAATTGTTTATGCCATGGAGCTTTTCTCCCTGGGCCTCCACTGAAAATGGGCTCACCTAGGCCCAGTGGACTTTCCTGGTAAACAAAAAACAAATAACTCCGGTATTGCCATTGAAGTTAATTATCATTACCTCAGTGTAGCAGGATTTATATCAGAAATGCTTGTCTGGCACTTCACAGATTTGTTTGCAGCATATGAGTTCAGTTTACCCATTTCTCCTTCCATAGAAATTAATTATACAGTATAAGACACTTATTAATTCTGTGAAATTACCCCATTTCACTTCCAGTCATTCAGTATTCTTCCACTATAGAAAGAAGCAGAGTGGAGCTAGATGATGGTGCCAGATTCCAGATAAAAATCTTTATTACAGTACGTAAGCGCTTTCACAGTTATGAACAACTGCTTCCTCAGACATTAGAACAACACTGAAAAAACACCATTTATATAGTGCCTACATCATTTCTTGTATTTAAAATACTAATTAAACAATTAAAAAATCAATTATCACTTAATGCATACAAAAGATATATAAAACAGCATGAAAACAAACTAAATAGCATATATTTGAAAAGTAGAATGTACAACAGTTCTGAAAACATAATAAAACAACTGCATACATAAAAAATGTATAGACATAGCATAAGTTAAAGACATTCTACCATCCTAAAGAATCTAACTAGAAAATATATATAAGTGCATGTGCATTAAATCACCTACATAGTGGTCTGGCTTTAAGAATAAGTCTAATGGGGACTTTATTATTCAAGCCTCTGCCAGCATCAGCCCTCATCCTGATGATCCACTTAGTTTCTAAAACTTCCGTTCTGTTTCTAATATCTCCTAATCTCCCATCTAGTCTTGTCCCTTCCACAACCATAAACTTAAAATAATGTGTGTCATCTCTCCCAATAGTGTGCCTTGCTAGAGCATTGGTCATATTCATATTTCTGATATCATGCAGATGATCCCTTATCCTGTCCTTTAAATGTCTGTCTGTCTGTCTGTCTTGCCTATATAAAATGATTGGCATCCTAAACAGTGTGCCAAATAGACAAGATGCACAGAATCACAAGTTGCCACTGTTTTAAACTTGCATGCATCTTCCACACATCTTTCACAGTGTAGTGAACAGACAGGGGATGAGGGTCTTGAGGTTGAGTACTGAGGAGAATGTTTTTATAAAGGAAGTGGAAGATCTTAAACATAAGTTTGTGAAGAGAGGGTACAACAGGACCAAAGTACATAATCCTCTAAGAGAGGTGGAGAGTCTCAGGGATACAATAGCAAAACCATATTTTTCTGAAAGGGTTGAGAGTGAAGAAACTGGCAATGTAAGTCATGTTAATAACAAAGGATCTACTACATTGAGAATCCCTGTTTTATATGCACGTAATGTGAGATGGGCAATGGATATATATATAAGAAATTTTGCCCTATATTAACAGCAGATAATCGTATTAAGGAAGTGGTAGGTAATAATCCCAACTTTGTGTATAAGAACATAAAACCCCTTAAAAAGTTTGTTGTGTTATCCAAAGAAAAACTGATATTAATAAGGACAATTGTTTTGTAATGACACCATGCAATAGCTGTAATTTCTGTGATTACTTAGACACATCAGGACAGTTTCTTCATCCTGATTTTAATAAGTTATACAAGTTTAAAACAGTGGCAACTTGTGATGTGTATACACACACACACACACATATGTATATATATATACATATATATATATATATATATATATATATATATATATATATATATATATATATATATTTTTTTTTTTTGCCTTTTTCCTCCAATCATTCTTTCATTTTACCAGCTTGGCCCTTGGCCCTCATGCCCCATTCAATCCACTCCAGGTCTATCAGCTTCTTCATGCCTCCCCAATTTATTCCAATAATTTTGCAGGGGCTGGTCACAGCTCAAAGGCAACAGGACTGAGCACATCTGAGCTTCTGTTAAGGGGGGTTCCTACTTGGCCTACCCTGTTTGTCCCCCTCCCCTTCTAGCTATGTGGTATTGTCCCTGTATAGTTGTGCAATGTGGGCTTGTAGGGGGGTTGCCCTGCCTCTGCAGCAGTTCAGCCAGGCCCAATGCCAATCACTGAACAAGCCCTCTTTGGGAACGTCCCTAGCCTCCATCAGAGATTGTCGTCAAGAGGCACCCACATTCTACCCTCCCCCAGGATGTGCATGCCCGTCCCCCCCTGCTGTTCTGTTAGTTGCCTGAGATGCTAATCAAACCCGGGTCACCTGGGTGATAGTCAGGACCTTTTCCCTCAATGCCACTATAGTGGCTAGTTCCCAGGCTATAGCTGCAACTTTGTTGCCAGACCTGGAACCAAACTTGGGGTGAAACCTTACTTTTCTAAAACCACATTTTAATGTAAAAGCAATTACTCAGGCTAATTCCTCCTCAGATTATGATCAAACTGATTACTTGATAAAGCTCTCTAACCAATAACAACCCTACATTTCTGGTAGTACCTTACCTTGCTCCCCTATTTCCTCTCAAAAGATTTCATTCACTCATTTTGCATCCATGTGCAAAGATAAAATAATTCTAGCAAACTTTAATATGACCATCCTATAGCCCCCAACAAATGACATCTCAGAATTTCTAGCCAGTCTGGATCCCATTCAGCTTACTGACCCCACTCAGCTCAATGTTCAATTAGCCATGACTGTCTAATAAATAATAATGGCTTACAAAGATGCTAATAGTTTTTTTAACCTTACATGATGAGTCATTGTACAATTAGAAACAAAACCTGATTCCAGAGATGTGAAATTAATTCATTATTTTCCATAACCAATTGTTGCATTTGCATTTTACCTTAAATGAAGACAAGACACTTCTTCCTCTCTTTCAGTGGCATTTATTACACACGTGTGGGAGCCTACTGGAAAGTACCAGGGAGACTCCCCGAACAAAGGAATGCATAAGCTTATATGCTGGCGATATTGCTGACAGTACAAAAATATAAACTAGACCAATTAAAATAGTACAAAAGACAGTTAACCAATCAATGGTTTACCCGTAGGCTTGAAGCAGTTCACATTACTACATCTCTAGGCAGAGAATGAAAATCGGATATGCTTCCATATAAGGCACATTTCCTGCTATCAAACAGGCTCTTGTTTTTCAGTACTTTTTCACTATTCACAGTTTACTCAATAGCTTGTAGTACAGAGTTCAAATCGATATATACAGGTTTTCACATACTCAATCTCCTTGAACACATGCTTTGACCATTCATATTCTACAATCCCCCATTTGATGCTGTGTAAGCATCATCATTTAGTCTAGCATACATTTTTGCCCTAAGTCTAACATAACCATGTGGCTAGTTCCTTCAACATTGTCACATATTTTTCTTTCATCATCCATAACTGTAGGCATATAAAACTTTGGCACCTTTTTAGTAGTCTTAAAAGACATTAATTTCAAAATCAATGCTTTGATTAATAACACAACAAGAAAAGCAATAAGAGCAAATACTGCGATTAATAGGATTAACTTTAAAAGTCCTCCTCCCCAACCTGAGAACAGGTTAGTTAGCCATGTCCACATTGTGTTATCAGCCTCCTTGGCCTTAGAGAGTTCAGAGACTCTCTAAATGAGTTCGAGATGACTTTCAATTTTGTGCTGATTGTCAGGAATAAACGTACAGCACTCATCCTGGATTAAAGTGCAAGTTCCGCCTTTTGCCGCTAGGGTGAAATCGAGAGCCATAAGATTTTCGAAGACTACAGCTCTCATGACAGTCAGTTCATCAGTCATTAGTTCTAAGACAGAAAATGTAGCATTGCTTAATACTTCAAGCAATTTAGAGTTTTCTCAGTTCCAGATTGATTTTGCTGCTCCGTATGCTAGAATTATACCAGCCCATGATATGATGTCATCACCCAAGTCCATATGAGATAGTCCTTTGGTGCCAGCATGAACTAAATCATGATGATAAATCCATGATGCATCAATTTGGCCTAATGGATTGGTAGGCTTTTTAACCTCTCGCACGTTCCGAATTTTTCCTTGAGGTAAGGCAGATGTATGTCGGGTGGCTGGGACTAGATAACCTAAGAAACAACTACCAGACCAGTTTTCTGGTAGCCATTTATAGGCCATTCTTCTGCATATAAAATAACAGTCTTGCACCAGGGTGGTAACATTTGAAGAATGGTCACTGCCCGTAGTTATGCCATGGAATATGGCAAGAAATACGATATTATGAGAACCAAATAATGAGGCATTTCCCAATATCGACTGAATGGCATCAAATGAAACTTGACAGCCTGAGGCTAGGCGTTTTCCTTCTGTATAATTGCACTGGTATTCGATTGTCGCGTTGCAGATACTTTGTCCCATTTTTTGAGTCCAGTGATGTTGGCTTGAGTAATTCCGTCGGAAACACAGAGTGCCATTGCAACAGAGAGAAAGTTGTAATGCAGTAGATTTACTGGATGTAATGTTAGCAGTGTTGTCAAGTAGACTAGTCCATGTATCAATGCTACTTAGTGGAGCCGCAGCCAATGACAATCCCCCATGTACGGAGGGAATGGAAGTGCAGATCCAGCAGTTAGAGATGTTGAATGTAGAAGCATACACATATTTGATGGCTTGATAGGTGTTGAAAGGTGGGTGCCAAATGGCTCACTTGGTGTGATGCGTCGATGGAGCAGGAAATAAAAATGGCCACAGCAAAAATAATAGTACAACAAGAATGACCACCAAAATGATTGTCCAATACTTTTGTGGAAATGGTGGTTGAGTCTGTGTTGTGTCAGAAGTTTGGAGTTTTCCAAAGGGGTAAATATTAAGCATTGTCAGGTACTGGAACAGTTCTACTGTGAGTACGAGTAGCAATGGGAGGAGAATCTGGAGTTGAAAAAGATAAAGGCTGTTGATCTTCAGATGGCACAACTTTTTTGACGTGTGAAATGTGGATCCAAGTTGTAGATCCCTACAGTTACACAGCAGATGACGTAGTTAGAAGAACCAGGAAGGGCTCCTTCCAGCATGGCTGGAGTGCTGTTTTTCTAGAGAAGGATTTAACGTAGACCCAATCCCCTGGTTGCAAAGTGGATGCTAGAAAAGGATCAGGAAGATGTTGAGCAACTGCTACTTGTCGATGGTGAAACTGTAAGAAAGAAACAAGAGATTTGCAATACAAAAAAATATCATTATCAAATGCATCATATTCAGAAAAAGGTGGTGGTGGTGTCATGGGCATACACAAAGGGCGACCCATGAGGATTTCATGTGGATAAAGACCCTTAGTAGGATGCGGTTGTGACCGCATAGAAAGTAAGGCTAGTGGTAAGGCCTGTACCTAAGTTAGGCCTGTTTCTGAAGTGACTTTAGCAAGTCTGGTTTTCAAGTTCTGGTTCATACGTTCAATAATACCTGATGCCTGTGGTCTGCATGGACAATGAAATTCCAAAGTAATGCCTAACATTGTACACAATGAATCAACTAACATAGAAGTAAAATGTGTCCCTCGGTCAGAATATATTTGACAAGGAACACCAAAACGAGGTATCAATTCATAACACAATTTTTTTGCAACTGAAATAGCATCATTTTTAGCACATGGGTAGGCTTCTAACCACCCTGAAAAAAATATCAACAATAGTCAAAACATATTTAAAATGAGCACAAGGTTGAAGTTCAATAAATTCCCATTGTAAAGCACAAAATGGTCCCATTAGTTTTGGCACAGGTTGAGTGGGAGCCAGAGTGCCCTTCGAAATGTTATGCTGTAAACAAATGGAGCACGTGCTCAAAAAATGTTGCACAGAAGCGTAAAGTCCTGGGGCAAACCAATCCTTCTGGATTTGTTTGATCAATGCTTGTACCTCTACATGAGCTGGCAAATGATACTCTTTTATAAAAGAATTTAACATGGATGTGGGGCAAGTTAATCTGCCATCAGTATGCTGCCAAATTGAATCAGAGCATTGAAAACAATTATGGGCCAGCTATGTTTTTCTTTCTGATTCCGATGCTTCAGTTTGTAAAGCTTTCAATACAGCAGTGTCAAAAGTAACTGTTTGTAAAATAGGCTGCAGAAAGTTTCCCTGAACAGTATTTGAAAGAGCAGCCTGCTTGGCAGCCCAGTCAGCTAAATTATTTACCTTAGCTACTAGGGAGTCAGACTGGTGAGCCACACACTTGACAACAGCAATTTTGGAAGGTAATAATAAATACTGCAAGAGGTGATCAATATGCAGGTAATTTTTAATTGGTGGCCCAGAGGATGTCAAAACCCCCCTTTCCTTCCATAGGGTACCAAAATCACGAACAACACCATGGGCTTAACCAAAATCAGTATAAATAGTAACAGATTTGTCTTTGGCCATTTTACATGCATGCGAAAGTGCCACTAATTCCGCAGCTTGTGCGGAACTGCCAGGTGGTAATTGTCCAGTTTGTAAAGCCTCAGATGGCGAGCAGACTGACCATGCAGCCTGAAGTTCACCAAAATTATTTTGTAAACAGGATCCATCTACAAAAATAACTAAATCAGGGTTAAGTAAAGGAACATCTTGCAAATCTAATCTAGGAGACAGAACAGTGTTAACTACAAGCACGCAGTCATGTGGTTCGCCCTCGTCACTAATTAGAATTAATGAAGCAGGGTTTAGTGGTGGGCAACGTGTAATTTAAGCAGCGGGATTACTTAATAAACTTAACTCATATTTAGTGAGGCGAGCATTAGAAAGATATTGAGTCTTTGTTTTTAAAAGTAATGCTTGTACCGCATGAGGTACTGCTAATATAGTGTCATGTCCTAATGTCAATGGTGCTGCCATATCTATCAAAACAGCAGTGGCTGCCACTGCTCATAAACAGGATGGGTAGCCAGAAGCAACAGGGTCTAACTGAGTACTGTAATATGCTATAGGTCGATAGCCTCCTGTGTGTGCTTGCGCTAGCAGACCCAGGGCAGTTTTATTTCTTTCACAACAGAAGAAAACAAAGTGTTTAGAATAATCTGGGAGCTCCAGGGCAGGTGGGTTAAGCAATGCCGTTTTAATAGCCTGAAAGGGGTTTTCATGTCCAGGGGACCAAGGCAGAGGGTCTGTGGCCACCTTTTCTAGAAGCTGTAACAGAGGGGCCGAAATTTCTAAAAAATTGGAAACCCACTGTCTACAATAACCTGCTAGGCTGAGGAATCCCCTGAGTTGCCTCTGAGTTACAGGGTGGGGAACAGTCTGAATGGAGGTGATTCTGCTTGGAAGTATTTGACGTGAACCTATAGAAATTATGTGTCTCAGGTATTGTACGTTTTCTTGAGCAAACTGCAATTTAGATTTATTTACCTTAAAACTTGTTCGGCTAAAAATCTTAAAACTAGAAGTGAGTCCTCTATACAAGACTGGGTATCTTGTGAAGCAATAAGAATATCATCTACATACTGAACCAATACTGAACGTGGTGGTAATGGTAAATCCTGCAGTTGTCTGTGTATCTCTCTAGAAAACAAGGTTGGAGATACTACATACCCTTGGGGTAGTCGGGTCCAAGTGTACTGTTGGCCTTTATAAGTGAATGCAAACAAATACTGACTATCTGCATGTACTGGGATAGAGAAGAAAGCTGATGAAATATCTATAACCATAAAACAATGTGCTGTAGGTGGTATACAGCTTAAAATCATAGCTGGATTTGGTATGATTGGGAAAACAGGCAAGACATCTTTATTGACTTCTCGCAAGTCTTGCACAAATCTGTAAGCTTGTTTGAATTGGGGTATTACATGAACTTGTTGTAGGTACTATAATTCCTTGTTGTACCAGGGCAGAAATGATGGGGGCAATACCAGATGTGGCTTCTACCGTCAAAGGGTACTGTAACGTTGCTCCAGGTTTTAAGGTTATTTTAACAGGAGTGGCTGAAATTAGAAACCCAACATCATTATCATGATTGGTCCATAGATGAGAAGGTAATGAGGTTAAATGCTTATTCTTATCGAGGTCGGACTGCATACACATTGTTTGCAGAGTGACATTTTCATACAAAGTAGCCAAAATACTATCTTGTTTGTCTGAAGGTACTTGTAAATATACTCCTTCAGTGGTACAGAAGATAGTTGCTCCCATCTTACAGAGCAAATCTCTTCCCAATAAATTTAAAGGTGCTGAGGGTCCTACTAAAAATGCACGATTGTCTTGCAAAGGTCCCAAAGTTACTGGGACTGGGATGGTTTCAGAATATTCAATAGGAATGCCAGAGACACCTACCCCTCTAGTTACATTATTGGAGAGGGGGACATTTATTGCTGCTTCGCCTGCTGACATAGATTTAGATGCTTCAGTATCAATCAAGAAGGGGTACGGTTTATTTTTGACAAGTAACATAACATGTGGACCATCTTGATCCACAGGTATGAAAGGGCACAATTACTATTGCCCTTGTTCAGGGAACCTTCATTGTGATGACTGCCGATTGGATGGAGTCCAATTAGAATTCCACTTTGGTGACGTATCAGTGGGTGGGGCAGGTTGCTCAGCCAGATACAGACATTCATTTCTCCAGTTGCCTACTTGGCCGCAATTGAAACACTCCATTTGATTTTGGGGTGTGGCTGATCGATCTTCCTGCCAGTTTTGTCTATTATGGCTTCTAGCCCCTTGGCATCCACCTCTCCCTCTTCCACTTCCACATCCTCCTCATCCACACTGCCCGAATGCAGTGCACATCTGAATCTGTGCTTTAACCAATTTCTCTTGTAAGTCCTTTTTTTCCTGTGCTAAGTGGTTGGAGAGGTATTGCACTTGTGTAACTAATTCGTGCAATCCAAGACTAGGCCAGTAACACACTTCCTTTAGCTTATCCCGTACTTGTGAGCATAACCCATCTATGAAAGCAGCTGACAATCCACTTTGTGCCTGCCCTTCGGTAGTTTTGAGGTTCCCAGAATAAGCCTCAAAGGCTTTAGTGAGACGATTTAAATACTCGTCCACAGGTTCATCTTCTTTTTGAAGAATTGACTTGATTTTGGACCAGTTGGGTGTGGGTGGAACTATTATTGTGATGGCATCTACTATACGCTGTCTAACCGCTTTGAACCCATTATCTCCATGTGAGTCATGTTTTGGAATCAGAGTAGGGACATTGGCATGGTCCCAAATCCATTTCATCAGATCAGCCAGTATGGCGTACTGAAGAACTGCCTTAACTTCTTCTATCGTAGGATTTTGTAAACAAATATGTCCTGCCAGCACACACTGGAACTTAGCTGGATTAGTATGAATAGGTGGTAACAATTTAGTAATGGCTTGAAAATCAACCGTCGACCATGTCCTAGGTATTACAATGGTCGGTGGTTCCTGTGCACTTCTAGCATGAGCTGGGTTAGGTACCTCCCTTAAAGGTAACAATCTGTCATCGTCTGATGACTCTGACCCTGAATCTGGATTAAATTTATCTGGTCCAAAATACCCATCCCCACTGTCAATTATAGTGGGGAACTGACCAAAACACCTTCATCGGTGTAAATGTCATTTTCCTTTACCTTTATAGTAGGGTTTAGCTTTAAAATACATTACAGCTTTTGCTTCTTTATGAGTCTTACTATGAGTTTTTGGTCCCTTTTTTCTATCTCTTGTGTCTGGATCTGAGTCACTAGAGTGACTGTCCACTGCTCGTTCTCTTTCTTTAGGGGTGGGGTCTTTAGTGGTGGAATCTGGCTGCTGTGCTTCTGCTCCTTGTTGAGCGAGGGGGAGCTGATACTGTGGGGGTGCAATCGGTGGTATAGTTGGTGGTGGGGTGAGCCAAGCATTATCGTCTTCTGACGATTCAGTTATCTGTAATTTAGCTAATTCCTTCACAGGATAAAACCCCTTAAAGGGTGGGTCCTTCAAACATTTACCGTTTACTATATCTAAATTACTAGCAGTTTGTTGTAATTCTTTCAGTTGCTCTTTTAATTTCTGCTGATTATCCTTTAAACTACTAATAACTGAATCCTTTTCCCTTTCTTTCGCCTCTGTCATCCAATCATTAAATGCTGCCCAGCACAACCCTGGTAGTCTTCTCCCTGTTCTTTTAATTTCCCTTGGAGATTAAGCAAAATATTTTTATTAAAACTACCATTCTCTGGAAAGGCGAGTTTACCATCGTCCTCAGTGAGGGCGACCCACTGACTTATAAACATACAGCTGTTCCGGGACACACAAAAATACATATGACCAGCTGGTGTACCTCTTTTTGACTCTTTTATGGTTTCCACACTCGCTCCCATTTTCACACGATAAGCTATTCTGTATTTTACAGAGGTAGCTATAACGTTTTTGTAAACGTTGTTTTCCCCACTCTCGTATCTCCTTTCACTCTTATGTCACCAGTATTTTGTTTTAACCCACTCTCATACTGCTCAATCAATAGCAGAGGGAAAAGAGAAAAGAAAAAAAAATGCATGCCACTTACCTCAAAACAACTGAATGAGAGGAATTATTACATTTCTATAAAATTATCAATACGAAATTTGTGAAGCAGATAAGTACAGGAAATGAATGAAACACTGCCAGAATAGAAAATTCTGTCATGGGCCCTTTTACTAGCAGTACTTCATTCAATCCCCAACTACCGCAGCCATTGTCAATTCAGATCCGAGTAAATGGCATCAATTGTTGTGTTTGCATTTTACCTTAAATGAAAACAAGACACTTCTTCCTCTCTTTCAGTGGTATTTATTACACACGTGTGGGAGTCTACTGGAAAGTACCAGGCAGACTTCCCGAAAAACGAATGCATAAGCTTATATGCTGGTGATATTGCTGACAGTACAAAAATATAAACTAGACTAATTAAAATAGTACAAAAGACAATTAACTAATCAACGGTTTACCCGTAGGCTTGAAGCAGTTCACATTACTACATCTCTAGGCAGAGAAAGAAAATCGGATATACTTCCATATAAGGCACATTTCCTGCTATCATCCAGACTCTTGTTTTTCAGTACTTTTCCACTATACACAGTTTACTCAATAGCTTGTATTACAGAGTTCAAATCGATACATACAGGTTTTCACATACTCAATCTCCTTGAACACATGCTTTGACCATTCATATTCTAGAAGTGATATGACATTTTAAAGCAAACTACCTCAACTCCAAACAACAATACCTACTAATCATGCTAAAACACATTTGGAACAAATTTAACCTAACAGTTGGCCATAAATCTACTACTCTCTCCTTCACTTCTAATACCAGTCACTGCACAAATGTCCCACTTTCAACATTGTACTTCCTTGAAGAATTCAGCAGTCAGCCAAAATATTACCAAACTATCCTCTACAAGTACATCAGCTACCCTTCCCCCTCTTACATACCATCCTGTTACTTTATACAAATCAAAAGTCATGAAGCCCTTTCTGGAATACATTCCACTAAATGCCCATACAAGATCTGTTAACCTAAAACACTGCTTGTAATCTACTGCAAAGATTTCATAATCACCCTGTACATATTCACAACCTGTATTAATCAAACAATGTCTGATATTGAAAACATCTTTACTTAAACCTCTTCCAAAACAACACAGATTGTCTAATGCCTCCAGAATCTATGCAATCTCTCTTCTACCCATTTTAGATAAATATCAGAAAAGGTCATTTATACACAGCTTTCAAAACATTTTGAACAATATACTCTTTTGTCCTTAAATCAGTATGATTATCAAATCACAAGTGAAACAGTGGCACAGATTTACATACATTAATATAAAAAAGCAAACCATAGCAACATTTTTCATGCAAATTTCACATCTTTTCTTACAATTGTCATTCACTCCAATATTAAATAAATTGTTTAATTCCTTCCCTTAAACCTCAGTCCTTATCCTGAATATTATTCTACATGCATTGTTCCTCTAGATTCCACTTGTGTTTATGCAATTTGCTCTTTATTTTTTTCTAAGGATTCCACCTCCAGTTCTTTTATCACCTTTACAATATTCACTACTTCAGTTACAGCTGGTCTTAACTTTGATTTCCATTTTCTAGTAATCACTTTTTTGGCAGCAAGTAGCAATAAACTTAGTAAGGTCTTGCAATGTCTAAGCAATTCAGAGCCTTTCTCCTAGCTCAAAGGATTCATTTCCTTAGTTGCAAGGATTTTTTATTCAACATTTCTAACAAAACATTATAACAAATTTTTTTTAAATCTGTCAACTCATTACATTCCTAGAACATGTGTTCCCATTTACCTCTCTCTTTCCCATTGCACCTTCAGTATTTGTTTCCTGCCTGAAGAAATTTCTGTGAAGTCTTCTTGAGATATAAAAATATTTAAACAAACCCTCTCAGGCAAAAATCCTAAACCTTCTGGATTTTATTGCATACTTGGGAGCCTTGAACAGGTTGTGGGAGAATGATCACCCTTTGGACTTTTCTGATAATTTTGGCTTCCCCACTCTGGGCCAGTAGTCAAGGAACCTGAATCCTCACCACTGACACTGGAGAGGGGCATTCACTTACAAATGTATACTCTCAGTATTTCCAGATGCAGACCTCTCTGCATCAAGCACAATTTCCCTTAAGAACACACGGGGAACACACTCAGCCTAGGGTCTGGGTTTCTGTCTCTGTCTCTCCCTAAGTCTCTAATAAGGTTCCCAACTGGCACACTGCTGAGTTAAGTCCTCAGCCAAGTGTCTAAGCTAAGTCCTCCACCACTCTATCTGTGAAACCAGTGCTTCTTGTCCCTGCCCCAAGTACCTGACACACACACTCTTTGAGATTTAATTTTCAAACACACACCTGGGAAAGGCTGTCACAGATTACCCTCTCTGCCAACTTTGCCCAAACTGTATGATAGAGTCACTGCCATCAATCAGTTGCTATAAGGCTCTTAAAAGGGGATCTAATTATACTGAGTGAAATTAATATTAATACAAATGACAATGTTGACCAAACAGCCAGGCTTTCAGGAGTGGCCAGAGTTATCACCAAATAAATATATGCAAATACTCTCAAAACTTAAATATTTTCTAAAAAGGACCAGTCACAATGAAAAATTTAAATATATTTATTAATAAATAATAAAAGAACATGAACATACTAAATATATAGTTACAGTAATCACCAGAGTTTAAGCCACATGAAACACTAAAACAGCACAGATGACTACATTCCCAAAGACACAGAAAAACAGCATCCAAACAATCGCACCACACCCTCCTGACCAATCAAAAGAACACCACTCCCCAGTCCACCAACCAGAGCAAGACAAGATGAAGTAGGTGAGGGCTCCTTCCTTGTCAGGTTCCAGAAATAGAGTGCTCAGTCTGACTGAGACACTTCTCAATATAATATGAAAACATTACTTCTGGGATAGCTTACAGAATGGCATCACATCTGGCCATCCAACTCTACTCCCTACACTATCACCAACACCAGAAGCCACCAAGACCTCAGCACCCACACATCACCACACACACACAGGTAGAGCCTCGCTCAGATCTGCTGCAGCTCCTAGAAGCCACAAAACAATTTCAAACCCGGTACCCTTCCAGAGTATCAATGACCTCCCTGCTATAGACAATAAAGAAGGCTTGCTAATACTTGGTTTCCCAGACATTTTGTCTCTGGCTGCAACCCAGAGCTGTAAGATACAATCGCCATGACTTAATTTAATTTCAACTATTTTTCAAAGTTAGCTGGCACTGAGATAAACTTGCTCTCTTCCAGCATCCCCTGCAAAAACATACACATTTAATTCCATCACAATACAGTCAGGACCCACTGTTGGTACATCTTCAATACAAGCACTTTCACAAATATATTTTCAACAGAAGCATCTGCACAAATCAGTCCTATACACAAATTACATACAATTCACTACAAAATTCCAGCCAGCTGTGCTGGCACATGCCACAAATCCACTACCCCACCCCTCCCGGCATGACCGTCAACACCTCAGATCATCACAATAACATTATATTTAACCGGGATAAAGGGAGCCTAACAGGTTCTGTCTTTACACATCTCTCAAGAGCTTTTGATCTTGTTGACCATAACATTCTAATAAATCATATTCTTGATGTTATTGTCAGTTCACAAGTGGGCTCTTGGTTCAACAGCTTCCTCAGTGACATACTCTTCAAAATCAAGATTGGATTTTCCGTTTTCACTGACTCCCCGATTTTCCATGGAATTCTTCATGGCAGTATTCTTATAGTCCTCCTTTTTTCTGTCTTCAGTAACTCACTGTCCAATAACAAGCATCAACTCAACTGCCACTTATTTTTTTTTTTATCAGACAATGCGGTCTTCCTCAGATCTAGTCCCTCTCACTCTGTTACCAAAGACCAGCCTAAGAGTGACCTCCATACATTATCAAAATGGTCGAACAATAAAATACTTATACAAATTTCAGCTCAATTAAAAATGAAGGCATGTTGATTGGCACTCACCAAAAACTTACTAAGACTCAAAAGCATTTCACATTACAGACTCCATCAATGCATCACTGCAAACATCTATATCATTCAAATAACTAGATAGCTGACTTGACCAAATCCTAAACTTCCAACTCTACTTGAGAATGAAACAGAAGTAATTTACTCATCTACTGTGTTGGGCTTGAAAGCTCTCATATGTTCTCACCTTTGCCAGAAGATCTGCTGTAGATAAAGGAAAACACCATAGCTGTTGAAACCATTTCCAACACAATATGTCAATTCATGACCCTTTCCTCAGAAAAAAACATCACTGTCAGGCTATAAATAAACATAGATGGCTTCTGGTCAAAGTGCAAATCTCTTACTAGTTTATCAGCTATTTAAATGTTTAAAACTAGAAGCCTTCTCCCCTTCCCAGTTGATAACTTTACCACCAAACTCCTCACTTACAAACCCAGAGGAGAATCCCACTCAAGACCAATTCTACACCCACCAAAGCAAAACTACATTACAAAAACCTCAGTTTCATTAATACCTGCACCAAAACTCTGGCAATCAGTTCCCCCAACTTAAAACATTTTATAGCAAATTTCAAACCCAGTGCAAAGCATGTGGCAGAAAACAAACTCAAAGTTCATGGTTCCTTCTGGGCATTCCTCAGTCCCTGTATCCTTCCCTTTTCTCCCTTCTCAGCACTTTAGTCTGAAATCTGCATCTATTTAGAAGTATCACTGAAGTATTTTTTACCAAGTATAGTATAACTTCATTGATACACGCCATTTCAATTTTAAATTCTAAATATCTCTTGTACGGTTATACCACACTTTACTTAACCACAGTTTTGTACTATTCTATACGGCTTTTTAATACCATACTGCTGTTTATCAAACTGCGTGACATATCTTTGTTATCTTTATTAAAATGTTTTCCTATTTTTCCTGTTCATTGCATGTCAGCCTGAAAATAGTCTGCTGTGATCAGAGCTACATCTTGGGTAAACAAAAAGTAAAAGAAAAAGTCATGGACATTCAGAATTGCCATTTAGCTGAAACACCTGATATCCTTAAAGGGTGATTTGCATATATCCCATGAGGCCTCTGATGCAAGAGGTTTAAGTTATCACACAGAAGTCTAGCTTTGCTAGATTTTTCTTTTTGTGCTGTATTTTTGAGACTGCTAATTGCTTTACATATTGCTTACTGATAGAAGATGGCTATCTTTTTTGTTTTGTTTTATCAGACTAGAAATATTTTGTAGTTCCAAATATAACTGCTTCTTTCAGAATTAAATTTTTTTCATAATGAGAAAGTGCATGAAAGTTAGTTACAGTATATGCTGCCTCAATGCAGAGAAAAAGAGTGCGAGAGAGAAGGGTGGGGGGAGAAAGAATGTGTGTGTGTGTGTTTGTGTGTGTGTGTGTGTGTGTGTGTGTGTGTGTGTGTGTGTGTGTGTGTGTGTGTGTGTATGTGCATTTCAAGAGGTGGTGCACAAAGTGAAAATTACTGTCCAGTAGATAGGTCATCTGAGATTTTTCCTGTGTGACTAATTCTAAGAGGAACCACACAGATTTAACAGATTGTTTTTGTTACACTACTTAACTTGGGAATAGCAGAGGGGAGGAATTGCATACTGTTCTCCCTCTGTCTCATTCTAGTGCCTTTTCCATTGCTTCTGTGACCTTGACCTGTTCAGTTAGAATTCATGTTGCCCACCCATGCACCTGTTAATTACAACAGGCTGCTTATGTTCTCATTGAGCTAACAGTTTTACGCTTGTCTTGTGTCACTGTGTGCAGAAGACATTTTCATTTCCTTGAGTGATTCATGTTTGCCCTTCTGATTGCTAACTTGGCCCCTGTAAACAGCTTGGCAAGAGAAGGAGGCAGTGAATATGTGAGTCTCAAGTTGCTATGTAACAAGTGGAGTGTTACAATAAACTGAAACAGAAGCAGCTCCATAGCCCTACTGTCTAATGTTCATGGGAATGAAAGGCTCCTTTTACTGTGCTATTGTTTCTAAATATCTGCCTGCCTCCTTCACACCCCTGTGACTAGAAATGAATCCCTGCTTACTCCCTGAAGTATTTCATTCAATTAATGTAATAGTTTATATTCCATCATTATCTCTTACAAGGGGAAAAAACTGAGTTTTCTGTAATTTCTACTGGGGAGGAAAAAAAACATTGATCAGAAACAGTTGAAGCATATCCCCTGACGACAGTCCCGATTATTTTGATTTATTTTGGTAGCTATTCTTTGAACTGATGTATGACCTGAGTAGGATGTCAGGGCCAGCACAAATCTGACAGGAAGTTTAGATCATTATGTGTGAGTCATTCATATCCCAGACTCACTCCATTCTGTATCTGTACAGTGCTGCATTTGGGGAGTAGATCACATGAACAAAACAACTCATAAAGTTCTCATTTTTCTCTTGTTCGCTTTCAGGTGATGCTATTTCACCAACCAGTGAAAGAAAGAACCGTTGACTACATTCTATTGTAATTTCTTTCCAGTTATTGTATATTTTTATGCTAAGCCACTTCACGTGTTCGGATCAGTAATTATGACACTGTGTGCATACAGTTTGACAGTAGGCAGAGCTTACTTTGTCCGCTCTTTTGAAAAACAAGGGAAAAACAGACTCATGGTTTCATCTCAAATATTGCTTTGCTTAGTCCACAAATATAAGACAAGTTTCAACAAATTAAACATGACTGCCCCCTCTATAACTATGTATTTCAAAGAAATAACAGAAGTCAAAATAATTTACCAGCATATTTTATAATTCACAGTATTATGTTTTTTCTACAGGAGATCACAGACTACATGGTTAAGTTGTAACAGCCTGAACATAGCTGATTGGGATCAAAACCTGGATACCTCCAATGTACAGAATTGCTGTTTGTGCACTTGAATGGAGAGTTTCACCTTTCACTCCTGTTATATGATTGTGGAGTTAATATAAGTTTGTGGGGGTGTGGAGGGCTTACTTCCTTGACAAAACAACTAATTTAGATTATATTTAGGTAACTGTGTTCTCAATGTTTGTGACTAAGCAGTGTTTCATGATCAACTGTGCATTGATGAAATGTGGGTGAAGCCTGCAAATATACATCTAGTTAAACAAATTTTAGGCGGATTTGGCTGAAAGGAATTTGAAATAGTTTAATTTCTTTAGTATTTAGCCTGAAAGTCAATTACATAAATTTCCCTTTCATAAGAATTATATTGAACTTATTGACTTACTATCCCCATGAGGACCCCCCAACCATGCATCCCTTAGGCTTTGTATGGTCACCTGTGGCTGTTCTGTACAGTAGTAAGACATTGGCTAACTTATAATAGAAGTAGAATCTAATGCCAGATATAGTTCTGTTAGGATATATGAGTATTTCTGTTATGGGTTGACCCATACTGTCTAGTAACATGAATAATAATTCCCATGATCTGTCTTCACATTACTTGTTGTATTAACTTCCCTGAACCATGTTTGCCCTTCTGATTATTCTAGAGTCACTAGAAATCCGTGGATAAAGGGACTGAATGTTCCATTTGAAGTCTCATTGAATGCTCAGGTGAACCGATATTATTTCCGAAAGGTAGTAACTCTTCCTGTGGTTCTTTGCCTTCATCGATTTAACCTTCTTTTTCTGCATAGGTTGTTTAACCTTCTTTAGTTTACCGGACAGAGCTATCATCAGATTGCACCCCCCTCCCACACTTGTAGTTTTAAGGCATATTCATTAAGTGAGAAACCTAAAGGAAAATAATGCGTGTCTCTCAGCCAGCACCACTGTAAGAACAATGACCCTTGACCTGGATGTCCTGAGTTTGATTAGATACTAGAGGAGCCAGAAGGGGACAGGGAGGGGGGAGAGGCAATTGTTGGCTCACCCATTCAGGGAATGAGGATAAACATTTCTGCTACTTCTCTAGCTTTCCCCCAGTAATAGGGAGTACTGCTGTTATCTCATAGCAGATAGCCACAGAAAATCTCATGCAGTAAGGTGGGTGCTAGATGACACTGCTTACAGTGATGTGAGTAACATCAAGAACCCCCTGCTAAGTTCCATGTTTCCTCTTCCACACTGCAATCCACTAACTATGACTAAGGTCACAGCATCAGGAATGGCATTAGACACACAAATCTCAGGAGCAGCTCTGAGCAGCTGATAGCTAGATCATAGCATGAATGGGACAGATAAAAAAGCATCTCTCACACAACATAACATCACAACTTTAAGTAACACAAATTAAATGGTGGATAATTCTGTGGCAATTTAATGCATAATAGACATATTATTTTGTCAAGTCTTAAAAGAATTTGAAGTCTTGAACCCATCTTGAAGTTTCTGATACTTGAATAACTGTCCTAAGTTTAGAATATATTCTAGCTACTGTTTCTTTACAGAATAGTTTCACACATTCCTATTTTGCATATTTTGGACTCCTGCTAATCACAGGTCTATATTCTTACTGATATGCACAGGTCTATATTCTTACTGATATGTACAGATGAAATAGACAAAAGTGTTCCTTATGATACAGAGTCAAAGAACCAGGTGTAATTGGTGGCAGAAGTTGCAGTACTGAGAATTTGGGAATGCAAGGTCAGATTTATTTCTTGCACTCATGAAAAAAAATCACACACATTTTAGAATGAAACAGCACAAGGATCTGTGCATGTGTGTGTGTGTGTGGGGGGGGGGGGGGGCATTTTGTTGTATATGTCCACATGAGTCTGAAGCACTTTGCCACAATTTCTTCTCTAACTTTAGACCACAGTGGCACCTCTTTGTAATTTTAAACAGCCCTGGCAGTGGGAAATGAAAAGTGGAGATGGAGGGAAAGAAAGCGAGACAGAGAAAGAAAATGGTTGTAGTGGTGGTGGGGGGTACATCCCACCAGTAGGCAGGCCTAATTCACACTCCCTGACATCACAGCAAGTTCTCAGTGTATGCAACCTAATATCAGTATAAAGTCTGAACCTTTATAGAGTTGATGGCATCTGATTCAAGCTGCCTAAAAGTTGAAAATGTTGCACACAATATCTATTTGACACTTTTATTATAGGCTGTTGTCCATAGTCAATCAAATATGGCAAAGGTGGATTGTAATTCCTTGAAAAATGCCTTTAACCCATTTAAGTTTGCAGGACCTCCATTTGTGTTGCTGTCTATAAGTAAATAGCAAGTGGAATCCACCCCTGTTATTGCTAGTATAACATTTTTATTATTATTCTTAAATAAAACTATCCTTCCTCAGCATTGTTCTGTCTTAAAATGTCATAGTGTACTTCTCTATGATTTAAAATATGACACTGAGTGGATAAATGTGATATAGTTTGTAGCATCCTTTGCTTGTTAACTATTTATTGATGTACAAAAGCAAATAAGCATAGTGGGGAGACTGACTGTAGCAGTTCACTTTACATTTGAAAGACACTCTGCTAGGACTAATACCAGTTTTTAAGGAATCTGCCTAAAGTAAAAATGCACAAGCCATACTAAGATTTAACAGCTCTCATCCAATATATTATAGACTTACTGCAACCCATGTAATATCTATGGTATCAACCCTTGCTAAATAAAATCCATCAATAACTTAAGCAGTTTTTTAGAGGTATGTTGGACAGGGAGGGATGATAACATACTTGACAAAAATGAGGAATCTAGGAGTGGGAAGCAGAGGCCATACAGATAATTCTATTTGTTGATGAGTCAGTGATGTTCCTGTTTAATTCTTAAAATTTCTTGGGTGATTTGAAGTGCATTTTCACTACTTTTGTAGATTTAGCTGGATATTCTGTAGGTAAAGAGTAAGACACATATTTAAACTGGACATAACCTCATTCATGTACGAAGGAGTAAGGCTCAGTAGTTCGTGAAAGGAGGAATCACAGTTAAATGTCGGAAGGTTTGGTAGTTACAAATAGAGTAAGCAGACTTACAAAATAGTTTGGTCTTCCATGAAACAAAGATTGCTGAAAGTCAAAATGATTTTTCCCTAAACCCATAAACATATTTACTTCTTTTAAGTTAACATTACTGCTGTGGAACTTGTATAAGCTAATCTTAACCTTAAACTGGTGGTCTGGAAAGCACTATCCTGCTTCAGCATGCCACTGGGCTCCTGCAGCTCTTGGAGCTTGAGACCACTTAATGCAGAATGAATGCATGAGCTGGCAGATGTTTGTTTATAAGATGCTTTCTAGGAAATCAAATTAGGTATAACCATTGTGAATGGTGACCCTTGAGAGGAAGAGAGAATTAATAAGGCCCTTATAGAAAACAGATTCACTTCTGCTTATCTACGAGTGCACTCATGGCTGCTGTTAGATGGAATAGTAAGTTAGAGAATACATAGAGAAAGGAATTTCCTTTCTTGCACGATTTCAGGTCTCAATTTTGATGTGGGATTTAAATAGTTTCTTAAAGGGTGTCACAGAGTGTAGCATACAAATGTTTACTAGTGCTTCACTTTGGAAAGACTCAAGTCATTTGCAAAGTTGCATAAAAATTTTGAAATTCTGAAGAGGAATATGTAAAAATACCTGAAGGTTATACATTCTTTCACATATCAGCATAAGCTCCTCCATCTATTTAGTGAAGTACCAGAAAGCATAGCTTATTAAAGGTCTTTATCTCCAAAGTGGAGTAAACTCTGCACTTCATGATATTTACCTAACTCAACTTTCTGTTACATGTGTAACACAGTGCTGGAGCTTACATGAAACTAATGTCAGAAAATTTCATGGACTCTGGACACACTGCATGCCAGAGCATTTATACATTGAACATTCTGCATCAGTTATTCTTAGACTCTTCCCACAAATATCATACACATATTCCTCCTGATATCACATATATGTTGGCATTATAAGGAGGAAGTAAACATGCATTGGGAATTTATTCTCTGGTCTTGCATAAGGTTAGAAACATACTTTAATGTAAAAATATATGTAGTAACTCATTCAAGGTTTTTATAGAGTTAATTCTGAAAATATAAATATTACATAATATATACATAAATGACAGAAACATGTTATAGGGTTGCTGCTACAAATAGGAAGAAAATGCATTTCATGTCTCTGGAAGTCCAACATTTCATCAGAACCTGCTCAATGCAGGCAAAGATCTGTTATGAAATCCAACTGGAGATTCAACTGTCAGCTATGTGACAGGGTGCCTGGAAGGAGTGCGCATACTGAGGCAAATGCCAAATGGTACTGGACTGAGAAAACTGGCTATGAACCAACCCATAAATGCAGTGCTGATGACACTAACTGATGGGATTTCTGAGCAGAAAAGTAGGTGTGTTTCAAACAATAGAAAGCTTGTGGTGCCCAGATGCAGGGTGGGAGTGCACCATCAAACTTACACCATTCAGAAAATGTACCCTTCAAATAATGTGTTATAGTGATTTTACGAATGTTGTGCTGTTGGCCCATCTCTAGTTAACTGAAGTTTTCTTACTTGATTGATTTTTACTTTATAATGGACACCCATAGTAATGGGAGAAAATAATGTTACCTCACTAAACTTTTCCAGGAGATTTATTTATTTATTTTATTTACATTTGTTTACTGGGAAATTCCGACTGGACACAGGTCCTTTTTCAGCGAATGCAAGGGGAGAAAAGCTCCACATCATCTACATGATAGAGATACAAAGTTGCAGCAATAGTAAACAACATTACAGGTTTTTGGCTTTAATACAATAACAAGATATTGATTATCAACAGTATATACAGTAAATGTTGCAAGTTAAAATAGTTTCTTGTCGTTTATAATATTAGTAACAAGGCTGTCAGACAAGATTTTAAAGTATGTAAAGACAACTAGCTAATTCTGACTGTGGTTAGTAGTGGTGGTAGTATAGCTGGGTTAAGAGTCTAAGTGGGGGGGGGTAATGGTGGGGGTGTTAGTCTGGATTAGAACAAGGACAAAGCCAGTGCAAATTTAAGTAGAATTTGAGCGCAGTCTTGAAAAGGCTGCTGGAAGGTAGAGTAGTTATAGAGGGTGGAAGATTGTTCCAAAGTTTAGATATGGTACATGAAAATATGGCTTCTCCTGCTGAGTTTTTGGGTTTGATAACAGTGAGTTGATTTTTGTTGATTGATCTTAGGGGCCTAGTGGAGTGATAGGTTTGGAGAAGGGTTTGAAGGGAAGGGATGTTAAGGGGGTCGTTAATAAGTTTATGAGTGAAAGTGAGTTGATTAAAGTGAAGGAGTTGTGGGAGTTCTAGCCAGTTTAGTTCTTTAAGGGAGATACAATGATGGCTGCGGTAGGAGGTTCCAGTGGCAAATTTAGCAATTTCATTGTAACAAGCATCCAGCTTGTGTAAGTCTGTCTGTCTAAGGTTGGTAAGTATGGGGGATGCACAGAGTAGGGTGGAGATTAGCTTTGAATTGGCAATGGAGATTATAGCCGCCTTGGTTAGGAATTGGCGTCGTCGATATAATGCACCAAGTTTCTTTTGAACTTTTTTTATTGTGAGAGATATGTGGGTGTCAAATCTAACTTTGTTGTCTATTTCCACACTGAGTAATTTTGTGTGTTCTGATGGAGAGATGATGGTATTGTCTTTGGCGAGAATGTTGAAGAGGGGGCTGTTTTGGGTGGCTTTGGAGGATTGGAACAGGAGAAGTTTTGTCTTACTTGGTTTGAGTAGGACTGACCATTGGATAGCCAGCTTTCTACAGAAGAGAATGATTCCTGTGTGATTTGTTGTAGTTCTGGTAGAGTGGGGGCAGAGCAGATGAGAGTAGAGTCATCTGTGTACTGTATAATAGATGCTTGTGCGGTGGCAGTATGTAGGTTGTTAGTGAAAAGTGAGAATAGCAGAGGGCCAAGGATAGACCCTTGGGGAACTCCAAGAGTAACTGGGAGGTGAGGTGATAGGTTATCGTCCCAGATTACTGATTGCTGGCATCCGTGTAGATAGCTGTGGAACCAGTTGCAGGCTTATTGTGAGAAGGAGAGGTTGGGGAGCGTAGAGAGTAGTAGCTCATGAGATACCATGTCAAAGGCCTTTGAGAGATCTAGAAATATGGCAGTAGAGAAGAGGCCATTGTTTTTGTGATGAAATATAGTGTTGGTGAAGGAGAGCAGAGCAGAGGTAGTGCTGTGATATGGCCTGAAACCATGTTGGGTTTTGGAGAGGAGATTATTAGCTAGGAGGTAGTTGGAGACCTGGGTGTTGATACATTTTTCAAGTATCTTGGAGAGAGGGGAGAGGATAGCAATGGGGCAGTCATTGGTGAGGTTGTTGGAGGGGGTCCCTTTGTGGAGGGGAATGATGTTGGATGTTTTCCATATTGAGGGAACATAGCCTTCTGTTATGGAATGAGTGATTAGAATTGAAATTAGGTAGGCTAGTGTATCAGCTGTAATTTTCAAGTATTCAAAGGGGAGGTTGTCAGCTGCAAGTTTGGTGGGTTTAAGCTTTGACAATAGTCTTTTTATGTTGGAGGTAGGTACTGAGGTGAAGAAGAAAAGAGGAGTGGGGGGTTTAGGGTTGGGAGTTGGGGGGGTTGTTGTAGGGAAGTGTTGTTTGTTTAGAGATGTTATAGTTTCAGTGAAGTGTTTGTTGAAGGATTCAGCAATACTGCTGGAGGAGGGTGGAATGGATGGCTGGGGGTATCAACCTTCCCTGGGTGGAGGATAGGGGTCTATATTATAATCTCGAAGTCTGACAATATCGAATACGATATTGTCAACACGAGATTACCGAAAGCGCACATCGAACGTTTAAATGGAAATCTCCGTAAGGGGAGATTTCCGTTTACTTC
Source organism: Protopterus annectens (assembly GCF_019279795.1). Classification (NCBI taxonomy): domain Eukaryota; kingdom Metazoa; phylum Chordata; order Ceratodontiformes; family Protopteridae; genus Protopterus; species Protopterus annectens. The sequence goes on along the minus strand of NC_056725.1, from coordinate 1,321,771,943 downwards.
AATGTTGTGCGATCTCAGAGTTGGTATATTTAAGTATTGGGGGTGTGGGGGGTGCAGAGGGGCTTCCCCCCCTGCATAAACACTTTAGTTTTTTTTTAATAATTTTTTTATTAGGGTTCGATGGTTTAATACTTCGAAGCATAAAGTTTGATGTTTATGCATTCGAAGGATTAAAACTTTGAGGTTATAATATAGACCCGAGGATAGTGTTAATAGTGGACCAGAATATAGACCCGAGGATAGTGTTAATAGTGGACCAGAATTGCTTAAGGTTGTGGTTGGTAGAGTTTAGGGCGGCTTTATAGTTATGTTAAATCTGTGTTCTGTTTTACAGTGTTGTGCAGTGACAGAAATGTTGATGTTATTTTTTTCCTACAGAATGAAACCTTCTTTATAAATGGTGAACTGTTACCTGCTACTTCCTTTGTAGTATGTAACTTGGAAAGATCTACATTTAAGTAATGTTTTTTTTCTCTGCATTACTATCCAATTGCACCTTACTGTTAATCTCTACAAAGTCTCTTCTTCACCATCACTTGTTTTTCTTTTCTTTCTTTTGCTTGAAAATTAATAAAAATGCACTATTTGCACTCCTTTGTCAGTAATAGAATCAGTGGAATAGGCTGATATCCATTTAACTTTGCATTTTTGTATTATCCAAGGAGCTTTGCCCACCCCATCCAATATTATTAATGTGGGCTAACCCTAACCTTTACTCTGCCCCTGCCGCTAGCTCACACCTTAAACCTTGCCTTACAAAAAACCCTTTAACTAACACTATCACTAAACAGCACACTGAGGCAAACAACATATGCAAGAGCATACACATATCACTACATTTATCCCCTAACTTTGCTCTTACTCTGTTCTAACCTGCAAACACTTGTGCATGCACCCCAACACATTTATACAGAGACACAGGCACTCACATATACACACACTGGCTAAATCTGCCCCCCTAGTTAACCCTAACTCTAGCTCTAACTCACAAATATTTGCACACACACTCCCACTCAAAACACACTGTTGAACTAATGTTTACACAACACAGTGACTGGCAACCTGTAAAACCATACTATATTTCAACATGCTAGTCATATAATTAAGTGATATTTAAGTGCTAAAGAAGAAAGTATAGCTGTGCAAGCAAACTTATCATAACATTAGATGATCAATTAAATCACTGCTGCAGTAGCCTAAGCTTTATGGGTTATATCCTGCCAAGGACATAATGATTAGCTAGTCTTCCAATGCCTTGGGATCTCTTCACCTGTTCTCAGGCTGCTCGTTGCCTGAGCTCTAACTGGAAAAAAAAAAAAAAACAGCAACCTGGTGGCAAATATTCCAGGACTTTCTTGCCAAATATAAAAGGGAGGTTATGATCTCTGATAAGAAAGGCAAAGTTAGGTACAGACATACAAATCCTTACCCTAGCATAATCATAGACAGAAAAAAGGGGTATGGAGGGAGGGTGTGGCTACTGCAGCAGTGATTTAATTGAACATCTACTGTTATGGTAAGTTGACTTACACAACTGCACTAAGTCAATTTATAAATTATTACTGCAGTAGCCTAAACTACATGTGTAGAATATCAGGGTTTACACAAATTGGGTTGATGAAGAATGAGTGTCCAGGACCCCCTGGAGAATGGCTCCAGCAAAAATCATTGTAGAGCTGGAAAATGAATCTAGTTTGTAGTGCTTTGCAAATGCATGTACAGGGGACCAAGTAGCTGTCTTTAGAATGCTTCTAGAGTCCACCCTTTCCAAAAGCCAAAGAGACCAAGGCCCTCATAAAATGGCCTTTGACCCTGCCTGGAAGTGCCTTATTACTTTGGGAATAACCAAATTAAATAGCAAGGGACAACTATATGGAAATAGTCTGCTTTGACATGTGTTACCACCTTTTTCCTACCTTCACAGGAAATAAACAGCTGTTCAGCTATTTTGAAAGGCTTAATTATTTCAGGATAGTATCGGAGCTGTTTATGTAGGAACAGAGTATAAAGAATCTTTGTTCCCTGGTTTTAGGTTCTGAAAAGAAGATAGTAAGGTGGGTAGTTAGACATAATGTATACCCTGAAACCACTTTAGGCATAAATGATGGATTAGTTCTCAAAGAAACCCTGTCTTTATTTAATACCAAATAAGGGTGACCAACTGTAACAGCTTGTGGCTTGGATGTCAGAGAAATCAGTAGCACTGTTTCCCAAGGAGTAAACTGTAAATCAGCCTGATGAACTGGTTTAAAAGGGGCTAACATTAACTTTTCCAAAACAAATGTGAGATTCTTGGTAACTGCCACATTTTTTCTAGGTGGGCACAAATATAAAACCCCATTTCAAGAAAAGCTTGACTAAAAATTGTGATAAAAGGCATTGATCCATGGACTGATATACTAAAATGCCAAGAGGTGAACCTTAATAGATGAATATGAAAGGCTAGAGGATAATAACTCACACAAATATTGCAAAACTAGTGCTACAGAAACCCTGAAGGGGCCTTGAATTTTATAGCAGCACCAACTAGCAAATATTTTCCATTTACCAATATAAGATTTTCTAGTAGCAGATTTCCTTGCCTCCTTTAACACCTGGTGTACTTCCTCAGACAAAAAAAGGTACCTAGAAGGTATTAATTTTGAATCATTCAGGTACAGAGTTGTAATTGTTTGAGGTCAGGATGTATCAAACATCCCATGTCTTGTGTGAGTAGATCCATTGTATGAGGAAGCTTTTGGTAATTGCCCTTGGCTAGTTCCATATGAAGGGATAACCAGTGTTGCCTGGGGCAGAAGGCTTCAGCACAATGAATTTTGCAGAGTCATTCTGAATTTTCAAAATGACCCTAGATATCAGTGGAAAGGGTGATAATGGATGCAGGAAGATTCCTGTCCAAGGGAATAAAAGAACATATGCTTTCTAGGTGTGAATCCAAGGAACACTGGAACAGAATTTCTTGAGTTGCCTGTTTTGAAAGTACACAAATTAGTGCACTTGAGAAGTTCTCCACAAGTGGATCGATTCCTGGGCGACCCTCTCATTCAATTTCCATTCTTGAGGGTCTGTCCTGATTCTCCTTAGCTTGGCCACTATAACATTTTATAATGATGGAATGTAAGAAGGTTGTAGAGTTAAAGTGTGCTGATTTTCTGCCTTGCAAGCTAGCATAGCCAGACTGCAAGGATTGGGGTAAGATCTGATAACCTTCAAGTTTCTGTGTGTACTACATCACTGTGGAGCCAAAGAATGTGTGCTTTTACTCCCATAGACACAGCTGCACATGCAAAATCTAGTTCATATTTTGTTACAGATTTATTTAGAGGTAGTCAGAGAAAATAGGAGACCTGGATTCAAACGTATCTGGTTTCTGTACCAAAACTGTTTTTTTTTCATGAAGTCCAGCACTGGACTCTGGATTGTAAAGGGGCTGCAAATGTTGGAAGTATACTTATTTCAAAAATCACTGAATTTTCTCATATGTGATCTGGCAAAGAGAATCATGAGATTTATAGAAGCCATGAACCCTGGTATCCTGAGATATTCTCTTGCTGAAATTTGATGATGATTGGAAACGTTTGGCAGCAATTCCAGATACATGTCTATTTTTTTCTGTGGAATGAATGCCTTTTTCATGGAGGAAACCAGAAGGTACCTCAGGACCACTATCCTGTGGGAAAGAATCAAGGGTGCTTTTTAAATGTTGACCAGGAATCCTGGACTGCAAAGGAGGTTTCTCACCCATGTAAGAGACTCCTGACACTTTGAAAAAGACTCTACAAGGAGACTTAACTCATCTAAATAAGGAAAATGTAAATACCCTGCAGTCTGCAATGGGATGTCACAGGAGCTAGACACTTTGTGCAGACCCTTGGAGCAGTAGGTATCCCAAAGGGTAACTCAGAGAACTAATAGCATAACCCAGTGACAGAAAACCTTAGGAAATATCTGAAATCTGTGGCAATGGGGATGTGATGACAAACAGTGTTCAAGTCTAAAGTTACCAAAATAATTAGAGAAGGAACCAGAGATACCAAACTTTGGCAGGGCAGCATTTTGAACTTTGCAAGTATTCACAAATAGGTTGACAAAGGACAGGTTTAAAACTGGTCTCCAAGACACACCTAAGGTATCAGAGAAATTCTTGAATAAAAACATTCCCTACTAAAACAAGTTCTATGACTCCTATAGAAAGTGTTGGTTTGATGACTGGGGAAACAGGCAAGTATGATATGGAGGATGAGAGGGAATCTTCTGTGAAGGAGGGAGGCTTTCCCAGTGCCATCTGTAACCATCCTGAGCAACTCTTAGGGCTCATTTGTGTGAAACTATCTAATGCCAAAATGGAAGGTGGCGAATCATGCTCTGGGGTATGGTTAAATCAGTAGGGGGGTGGGGTGGTGGGGAAAGAGGAATACTGCAATAGCAATGTCATATTATTGGACTATTCCCCCTTTTCAGGAATGTTTTCTTCTTTCTATCTAAACCTTCCTGCCACTTTTTCTTTTATGCCTGCTTATTAGATCCCTATAAATATAGCCTGAGTTTGCAGTAAAGGTTTTAGCAAATTTGAAGGAGGAGTGCTAAAAAAAGTCTGATTAACTCCCAGAATCATATTCTCTCTTTCATCAAACTGCTTGAGTACCCAAGTAGCAGAAGGATCAAACAAACCCTCCTTGTCCAAATGAAAATTCAAAATTTTAGATTTAGCATCTTCAGAAAATGTTTGTGTACACATGCAAGCAAAACTTTTCATAACAGAAGCAGCTCTCCATCTCTTAATATTTATATAACTATTCCCCCTATACCTTTGTCTAGACTGCTGGATTGTATATACAAAATATATCCCTCTCTCTACCTCCTATTCAAAATTATACTGTACTGCCATAACAAGTCTGTTTCTCTGTATAACTCCTAAACAGAATTATAACTATGTGAAGTTTTGTGGATAGCTGATAACCTACTGTACCTTGGTACTGTACTGAACTGTACTGTACTTGAACACATTTATTTCTTATTTCTGCATGCCAGATTTTGTACCCTGAATATTGTCTTTCTCTTATCCTGTACATTGTATTGTTTAGCTTTTTTCCAGGGCTCCTGCTGAAAAGGGACTTTCATGTCCAGTTGTTCCACGCTGGTTAACAAATATAAAATAAATAAATAAATAAGAAGCAGTTGCATGGACACAGAGTCAACACAGTCATGGACATTTCGTTACCTGGGAAACAGAAGGAAATAAATCTATTAAAGAAGATATACTTTTGATTGAGAAAACTGGCAGTAATGTTCCTCATATTGTCAAAAGAAGCCAGCAGATACTTTAGTGTGTGCCTGATAATTTAGAATTCTAAAGGATATGTGGCACATAAATAAACCTCTTCCAAAATCTGTTGAAGGTTTCCCATCCTTGTCAGATGGAGAGGGATTAACATTAACTAAATTTGTTGTTACAGCAGGATTTGACCCATGAATAGCTGTAGGATGAGATCTGGGATGAGAAAATAAAATATTTATAAGACCAAGGAACTTTATAAAGCTTGTCTGTCTTTTTAAGGACTACAGTTAACTCTCAGGCATATGGCAGGCAATATCAGAAACATCATCCAAAGCTCATAAAGCAGGAGTAATAGCAGTGGCTATGGAAATTCGAGTTGTAACAAATCACAGAATTTCTTCAAAGAAGCTGGAATATCAGTCTGCTCCCACTGAAACATCTTACTTATCCTAGAAACAGTTTCAGAAAATGAAATTTTCTGCATGGGAGATTCTGTGGAAATACTTTCTTCAGATTCAGAACCAGGCACTTGGGTAGAAAAAAATTAGAAGATGCCATTTTCCAGTCCCTTTTCTGATAATCAGTCAGGGAATCCTCTGAAACCAAGGCAACTGACTTATTTTTTCAAAAAAAAAATCCTGTCACATTTCACAGGTTATAATGCCTGCAATAAACATTTATGCAAACAAATAACCTCTTCTTTATCTTCAGAAACACATTCCCAGGAAGATAATTATTTAACTTTCTGTTTTTTCTAGTGACTTCCATAGAAGGGGATCAATTCACTTAGCCTGGCTATGCAGGCATATACTCCCTCCTCTGAGGCAATAAGAGTGACAACCCCATGCTTGGCAAGGACACTTGAACAGCCAGAGAGGACGTGGCTGAACCCAAGTCCATGATGGCTGTACAGGCTGCACCAGGAAAAAGTGAATGATATGAGGAACCAGTAATGGCCGCATCACAGTCACCAACTCATGGTTGAGACATAGATTCTGTTTGCAAGGGCTCATTGCAAGTTTACTTTTTCTTTGCTTGTAAAGACGGTAGAAGAAGGTAACTAGTATGCTGTTTCATGGTTCTGCCACAAAAGGAAAGTGACTCACAGTTAGCACAGCCAGTGCAGTTCAGTAATAGGTAAGTTAAGTAGAATTCATGAGAAAAATTCGCAATGACACTCCCAAAACACACTCACCTCCAATAAAATGCAACAAGTTCCACCAAATAAACACAATTTTTCTTACACAAAAAAATGCTAAAAATAAGCACACATTGTAAAAGTTAGAAATAGAAGGTAAACAATCCGTCAGTCTCAAGACAGTCCCAGCATATATCCATCACTTTAGTATACCAACCTAATAAGTTTGTACTTCACATTTTACAGTGCAAGCTGGACACTATATGCTTATTTCATTCTTTTACTTTTGCAGTTTGATACTGAGTACCCTATCTACAAAGATCATATTATAGACTGTCAGCCATGTCCTATTTTTACAACTACCTTGAGCTTATTTTCAGTGGGCTTGCTTATTTGTTGTGTAAGAAACATCCACACTGGTTACCCTGTGGTCAGAAACATTTATTATTTAACCATGCACCTGCTCACTACTCCTCCTTCTCCTCCTCCTACTGCCTCCATAAAAAGAGCAGGCATGCTTTTACTTGTTCTGGCCACACAATTATTGCTACAGGCAGATGGAATCCAGCTTAATCAAAGCCACTACATCACAAACATTTCTCTTTTAGGTACATGAATGTAGAGAGCATTAACAACAAGTGGACATAACAGGGCTACTCAGCACAATTTTAAATTAATTGCAATCACAGGATCCTAGCTCAAAAATATCTCACATATTCCCTCTTACTTCATAACAAATTATGTTATTTTTTCAGCTGACAGGCAAAGGGTCTTAGAAAGATGTTTTGGCATTCATTTTTATTAAGAATTCTGTCAATTTCTTTCCAAAAACTTATAGCCAGCAGTGACTCACAATCTGAAACAAGAGCAAACTAGATATTACTCCAAATTAGGGTTGAAGGTCATTCCAAAATAATATTATTGTCATCTACATTCCTCCACTTCTTCTTTTTCTTTTGGCTATTCCCATTAGGGGTCACCACAGTGGATCATCTGTTTCCATTTCTTCCTGTCCTCCGCATCTTGCTCTGTCACAGCAACCACCTGCATGTCCTCTCTCACCACATCCATAAACCTTATCTTAGGCCTTCCTCTTTTCCTCTTACCTGGCAGCTTCATCCTTAGCAACTTTTCCCAATATACTCAGCATCTCTCCTCAGCACATGTCCAAACCAATTCAATCTCGCCTCTCTGGCTTTGTCTCCAAACTGTCCACCCTGGTTTGACCATCTAATATACTTATTTCTAATCCTGTCTACCCTCGTCACACCCAGTGCAAATCTTAACATCTTTAACTCTGCCACATCTAGCTCTGACTCCTGCCTTTTTGTCAATGCCACTGTCTCCAACCCATATAACATAGCTGGTCTCACTACCCTCTTGTAGACCTTGCCTTTCACTCTTACGGGTGCTCATCTGTCACAAATCTCTCCTGACACACTTCTCCACCCTTCCTGTATTCTCTTCTTCACCTATCTTCTACACTCATCATTACTCTGAACTGTTGATCTATATTCCTCCACTTCTATAACCTTAATGGAAACTACAACAAACAATAAAACTGAGTTTCCCAAGTATCACAAACTTAACAATAGCCGGTGATCATAATCTTAACTGGATAGGTCCTCACTTGATACAACTCAACAGACTTGCTAGCTCTATTAACCTTTTTCAGCTTGTCTTGAAGGCACCAGACCCAACATTAAGAATAGCAATGCTATTCTTTTCAATATTCATTTAACAAACATGGCAGACAAAATTCACCATCTCCATGTATTTTAGTGATATATGATTGCTGTCCTATTTTCTTTATCCAGTCCTTCAAAAGTAAAATAGCACCAACACAACCTTTCCTTTCTAGAAGTGCCTCAGACTCCTCATCTGATAAGCTACCTGCAGAGCTTCAGAATATAGAATGTATCCAAATTTACATCTGTACTGACCCAATAGTTATTCTATTCACTTTCTGTAATCTATTCACCCCTATCTGGGGCAAACTGCATCTTCCTAACCAAACTCAGAAGGTAAGGAAAACACAGTTCATTGCTCACTGAAAGTATCAGACAACTCATTAATGAAAGAGAGGAGTCCTGGAGGGAATGGAAAATAACTCGTCTATCACTACTAAATTTAATAAACACCACAGCTAAAGTGAACCACTAGAATGTGCTCTAATCAAACAGAAGTAAATTACTGCAGAAAGTTATAGGTCATATATGTATAACACCACACATAATTTTAGAATGCAGTAAAGCATCTGGACATGTCCAAAATGTTGGCAGAATTTTGTGATAGTAGTCATAGTCTCACTGCTTCATTGACAATGAAGCATTTGTATTTATGTTCTGTTATAATGTTTGCGTGACCTTGTGCTTATTAGCTCCAACCATGTTACTGATTAAGACTGTTCTACACCTGATTTGACTTACTACCAGACTAGAAAAGCCCAGGAAAAGTACTTCTGCATTTTCTACTGAGTTAATGAAATAGTTCTGAACTTATTTTGGCATTTATTGTGATCTGAGTCAGAACTGCTTTTTTAAACTCTAGGGAAAACAAAGCCATTTCTAGGCCTCTGGCTGCTTGTAGAGCCTTTGCTTGTGCTGTTTTGCTACTGGTCAGTTGAATTTTGTATATGCCTGTGCTATTTTAAGTTGCTCTTGTTTTCAAAATACTGCACATCACACAGCCACATTTAACCCTGCACTATATAGATACAGGTGCTTAGAACCACAACTTTTTTTTATATAACCTATATCAGAAATTCTTGAAGTAGTTATCACTAGTTGTATACAGAACACCATGTTTGTGCAAACTGACTAATTCCTCTTCATGTGTTGATATGTATTAAATCATTTTTTAAACAGATAGCACTGCAGTCAATCAGCTTGCAATTTCTTCTCACTCCCCCCAGCCCTCAGTAATAAGCATCTGAAGCCATGGATTTTCACTTTACGACTTCTCTGTAGCCAGTTTGGTTGACATAGGCATTGTGAGAAAATGTAGCAATTGTTTGAAATTTACTGACAGCCTCCTACTACTTAAACAGTTTGCCAAAGTTAGATAATGTTATTAGTTACAAAGTTCTCACATGAAGCCACTAAAAATAACAAGCAGGTTGCTAGCATCACACAACACCACACGAAACCAGTCTAAAACACCTCTGATGAAATGCATAGACCTACGTATGCTGACACTGTTAGAAGTAACCCTCATCAACCTCATAAACACGCATCACATACAGCACCCACCATGAAACATACACCTGGGATTCACAAAGAGGCAGTCCAAAGGCCCACAAGGCAAATCACCATGCATAACATATGTGTATAAAACATCTTGTTAAAAGTGACTCCATAATGAGATACACCGATGCACCACTCACTGGGCTATTCAAAGAGAGGGTCAAGGTCATTTGCCTATCAGTTGCCAGCATTTGCCGCATCACACAAACACTCAAGTCAGTGCTCCACAAGTACACATATGACACAGTCATAGAGATATACCTTCCTAGACTATATTAAGAGAGACATGAAGGAGCTCTTGAAATATGTATCTGAGGCAAGTATCAACTTAACCTGGAGCTGTACTCTACAGTCACCAAAAATGATGCCACAGCATGACAAGGGGGTACAATACATATCATCCTGGGAAAAGATGTCAGACAGTCCAAACCACTTTTCTGGGGATAGCCTGAACCTCTCTCTCCAAGACTTCTGTATATTGGCTAAGACATTGTCCATCCCCTTAGTGCTCTTTTTTTAGGCAAAGTTGGTCTTCTAAAACTTCCAAATTAACTAAACAGAATTGGGAAAACATTATGGTATTGCTGCTCAGTGCTAGGAGCTAAACAGAAAAATCTCTACCTCCTACACATAGTGCTTAGCCAGGAAACCGTCGAGATATGCATTGTCAGAGAGACCTGGTGCAAGACCAGTGAAAGCACTCCATCACTTGTACACATCACTTGTAATACCACTGTATTAGAAGTAGGCACTAAGGGTGGAGGTGCCTATATATTCCAAAAAAAAAATCACCTCCAGATTCATTTAACAAGGCAATGATGTGGAACTCTCCATATCCAGCATATTATAAACAAAACCTCTTATCACATCATAGCAAACTACAGTACCCCATCTAAGTATACCTCAGCCCATAACTTCTACCTAATCAGAATGGATTCCTTATGTATTAAGTCAAACACTATTATCCTAGAAACTTCAACTATTTCACCATGAACTGGGAGATTTGCACATCCTAAAACATGAATGCCTAGAGATTTCTGGACTTCATAAATGCAGTCTCTCTGGACCGGTTAGTCCATACCCCAAGTAGGAGATAAAATCCTGAACTTGATCCTTAGCAATATGGGACAGCTCTGCTCTGCAGCCACTGTAATGTCCTCACCTGTCAGACTGAGCCACAAGTCAGTCACATTCACCTTAAGAGCAAAACCAGAAGCATCTGTCAATACCTTAGTATTCAGAAACTAAGTGAAGACTAATCTACTAAAACTGAGTAATGAAATGTATAAATTCAAACGTCCATCTCCTCCAGTGATCCCTCTGCTTCTGCGGAATCCTTTACTGACAAGTGTTATGCACATGGAAATAGTTACATTGATGCATCTACCCCCTCAGAACTAAATGCAATGCCGAACTCAAAAGTAAAATCCTATGATGAAACACTAATATAAACAGACTCCATAACAAAAGATGAAAAAAATGTTGTATGAAAAAGTAAATCTAACTCTCAAGAAGCCAAAAATGCTCTTGCTAAACTAAACAAGAAACTCTAAATCCTGATCAAATCAACCAAAGCCTGATATGAGGTAACAATAGCCACTGAAGTGAAAGATAACAAGGTCTTCTATAACTATGATAGAAATCTCAGATACAATGCCCAGCACTGTGATAAATAAATTATATCACATACTCAGACCCAGAAGACATAGCCAATCTACTAGCAAAAAAAAAAAAAAATCTGCTCCAACTTCACTCCCCTCTCTCTCTCTCTTGAATATTCTCAAATCAAATACCCACATACCTTCCCTCCTCAAATTTCTCAAGAACAAATTCTCAAGACACTATCTAAGGCCAAAAACTATACATCTGTAATGCCAGATAACATACCAAGCTACCTCTTAACTAACTTGAAATATAGATTGCCAAACACCCTACAGAGGATATACAGAGGATATTCAACATAAGATAACATAACAGGTTTTGTGTTGGATGAATTGAAGACAGCAGCAGTTATTCCTCTGCATAAAGTTGGAACTAGAATAGACACAGGTAATTGCAGACCCATAAACCTGAGCAGTCTCATCTGTAAGGCTAAGGAAAGGATCATTAGGTATTTAATGACTAGGGATATAGGTAGCCTAGAGGGCCTACAGTCTCGCAACATAAACTAGTTTGGATTTGTCAAAGCAGGTTCTGCCTATTTAACTTGCATAACTCTTTTGAAGAAGTCACTGAGGCAATAGATAACAGCAAATCAGTGCATATTGCCTATCTGGATCATGCAAAAGTGTTGAACTCCATCCCACACTCTAACACTGTTTACCATTTGTAACTCATTGGAATCAAATTGGCTCATAAATAGACCACTGGAAATAAGGGTAGGTGGGCTTTACTTCCTCCAACTTGATACTGGTGGATCACCTCAGGGTTCAGTCCTTGGCCCACTTCTATTTGGCATTTACTTTTTACAGGTCAAAGCCAATATAAAAGATTGTGGCTGACCAAATTTGCAGATGATTGAAACTTGGTGCAATTATCCTGCAAGATGTCTTGTCAAAACAAATAATTGATGACAAAACCATGGACTGAAACTAAATGCCAAAATATGTATAATCATACCCATCAGCAAGCATGACTCCATTTGTAACTATCACATTGACAACACCCCTATGAATATTGATCCGATAGCTAGAGATCTGGATACCTACCTATATTGATAATAAACTGCCCTTTGGTCCTCCTGTATCTGCTACTGTAAGGAAGTCCTTTTTCATCGGACAGCCTATATCAAAGGGTATAGTGTCCAGATCCAGGGACATAGGAGTTCCTCTGTACTTGGCACTTATTAGGCCAATCATTAAGTATAATGTCCCTTTCAGTATGTACCTATCCAAACACTTGTCACAGCTGCAATAAAGCCAATGCTTCCCTACTAAAAAAAAAAAAAAAAAAAAAAAAAAAAATCAAGAGGCCTAAATTATAAAAACTGTACAAACCATGTCAAACCTTTCCTCTCTCCTTAGTATCATACAGACTTTTGAGAGGTAATCTCTGCCTTGCATATACAGCCTGTTCTCATAGACTTACTACACATTCAGAAATTTGATGCTATCAGAAATACCCACTCAAGGTATCTCCATCTCTTTTGTGAGATTAACAGACCATGCTGGAGGGATAGGTAATTCTCACAACGAATACCTCTTCTATGCCACCATCTTTCTTCCACATAAAGTGGGGTACTTCTCTTATTCTATTCAAATGTAACTTGGAGAATTGGATGAGTAACTTTAAATTCACCCTGGTTTGACACCAATGGCCCTCATGGTTACGGGTAACATATAATTATTTCAGCTTATTCTTGTTTGACTCATCTTTAGAGATTCATATTATAAAATACAACTGTTAATAGTTGCATTGGGAATGCAGGGCTAGACTTCTAGTGGCCCTCACAGTTCTATAGCCTAGTAATTACCTAAGAGCCTGTGAAATTCATGACAACTTATTTATATTCTCTCCCATCTGGAGTACTTTTTAACAACTCCCCTTTTATAGCATCCTGCCTACCTTTACATAATGTTCTCTAGAAGCTTCCTTTCAACTTCAAAATCATGCAAAAGTCTGACATCCAAAGATACCTAGAACACAGACTGTGGATACAATTCACATTCCTACTACATTTACCCCAGGATAGTAAAGCTAGATATTACCCTATTTTGTGTGCCCCTATCTCACATTTTTAACCAAACTCTCACTAATAAATTACTGTCCCACAGTTTCAAACATAATCTGCTCATATGACTGGCCAAGTTGCCCATTTTCACCACCCCAGCTGATTTCTGCACTATAGACAACATGTGCCCCAATATTCTTGAAAAAAAACTTGTCTATGAGCAACAACTGAAGATTGTTAAAAAGTATGATATTCTTACAGACAGCATGGATTTTGCTTCACTCTAACACCTTGACAGCTACTTACTGACTGACTGTCCACATATATTCCAACATAGTACAAGGCTGGTTACAAGTGCTATATTTCTAGATCTAAAAAGGCCTTTGATACAGTAGAGAATCCCTTGCTACGCAACAAACTAGCTGACTTCAGACTCTAACAGACACTGCGAATAGAGGAGTACCACAAGTGTCAGTTCTAGGGCACCTGCTTCTCTTTCTTTTCATACACAACCTGACCTTGGACCCGACACAGACAAATTGTATCTTATATGTCAAGGATATTGTTATAACTACTGGTACCAAGAATTTAAACACATTTCACTGTGACCTGTGGGAAAATTTTAAAACTATCTGGAATTGCTTCACACTAACAAAAAAGCTGTGAATACTCAAAGAAACTGCTGCCTAAAAGCTACAGAATACCAACATCAGCACCATCATTACAGATCCACGGAGAAATCATTTACCTCGGACAAAGCATCCGAGACATCTTGGCTTCATCTTTGATGTTCTTTCTCAACTGAAGGCTCCTTAAAAAAATTCTAACCTATTCTGATTAAAAGCCAGACACTCTATGGTTATAGATGTTCTTCTCTCTACAATAGGCCATGGCCTTCCTGTTACTGCTGTTTGCTCCTTTAGTGTACACTGTGGATGGAGAGGAGTGACAGGACTGTAACTGTCATCCTGAAGGTGATATGAATGTTTTCAGTATTAATCTCTCTGTTAGAGGGTTGACATGTGCTATTGTCAAAGACAGGGGCTGCAATACTCTCCTTATTGCACTTGCATTCACAATTTGATATCCATGCATTGCTTTTATACATTTTGGTATAGTCAAGCTCATACTTTGGCCATTACTCTGTAAACTTTAACCTCCCCTATGAGAAAGGGTCTGTATCAATCATTCACTGCAACCCTTCATTACTGGTGCCTCCAGTCCAAGGTGTTTGTGTTTGTTTATGTATGTGTGAGCATGCATGTGCATATATGCACAGATGCCCTCACACATACAAAGGGTATAGTATTCAGATCCAGCGTCATAAGAGTTCCTCTGTACCTGCCACTTACTGAGTATATAAATGAAGTATCAGAACAAGTTTAATGATGTATGGCACAACAGTAAATCATAAAATAGTTCTCCATTGCCCACAGTGCAAGATATATTATTTGTTACATCCCAGACCTCAATAGTAAAATAAGTATCCATTTTATTTGTTTATTATTTATTGATGTTTGCATTTTAGTTTGCTGAGTCTGTTGTGTGTGTGTGTGTGTGTGTGTGTGTGTGTGTGTGTGTGTGTGTGTGTGTGTTTGTAAGTTGCTTTCATTTTTTGAATGGGAAGCATATAGTTATATTAGACTTCCTTTGGTCAAGTTTCACTTTACATCTGTTTCAGTTTACATCTCTAGGACAATGTTATTTATGTTAAGTTTTTGGCATATTTGGCATTACTTTTATATTTATTTGTATTTTATTGCTGCTGTAATATATATATTGTTCTGATCATAGCTTTCAGCTGCAGAGATTTTCACAGAATGTCCAGATTTTTGCCTCATATATTTGGTCCATTTTTCATAAAATTGTGGTTTTCTGGCAAATTAGTGGCAAGTCATTAAAGACTGAAGTTAGAAAATAATAACAGATATTTGAGTATCAGACTTCATAGCCTTCAAAAAATTAATGTTAATGTAAAACGTGTTATTCTATCGACTTTCTAAGTTTGTAAGAGCAACATTTAAAAAATTGTCCCTATTTTTGGAACTTTGTCACACTTTTATTTATGGCTTTGTCCGGATTTCTTGCTCTAAGAAGTTGAGAGGTATGGTTCTGATTTGTTGATTTTTAGGCATTATGTTTCTTAATATGTCTTATTTTAGGATATTTGTATTCACACTGATATGTAGCAAGTTTGATTTAGGTTGTGTATAGCATGCTGATTGGAAGTAGAATTCATTTTAAGTTCTTATTTGATTGTTTTTCCATTTTTTCTGAATGAAGTTAAAGAGAGAAATTTACTGTTTTGATAGTTGCCATATTACATTAGTTTGTATTATTGTTTTCTTGTTGCATTTAGATTTATTGCTTTCAGCTGTTGTATAATTGGTTTATATTTTATGTATTTATGTTTAGTTTGATGTTTTTTATTGTATTTTCCATTAAATTTTCTAGAAGCAGATCTAGAGCCTTTTATATACTTTTCAGTGACATCAATTTTTATACTATTACAGTGTTTGATATATATATATATATATATATATATATATATATATATATATATATATATATATATATATATAGGCTCCATCCCTTTGGTTGAATGTTTGTAATGTCAAACATATGTAAACACAAGTGATCAAAGAGTCATTTGACAACACAATGCTGGCATTAATTAGGGGGAGGTTGCAATGCAGTAGGCATTTGGAGTTTGCCCTTTCCCAACTGTTGTGCAATCTCAGATTTGGTATGTATAAACAGCAGTGGCATGGGGACTTGCCTTCTGCAAAAAAAAAAAAAAGTTATTTTGTTTTGTTTTTCATTGTTGTTTTGACATTATGTCTTTGAATCAGTGCATGGGGCATGTTGCAGTAGTCCTCATATATCTGTAACACGCCCCCTGCACTTTTTAAATCCTTTCAGTGTTGCAGACACTGAAATATGATTTTGTATTGAAAGCAATGCAGGGTGTGTGACAGGAATTGTAACACACCCCCTGCATTGTCAGTAAAAAGTGTGTCCTCAGACACCCATCTCTCAACTTCTTAGAGCAATTAATCTGGACAAAGCCATGAAATAAAAGTGAGACAAAGGGCCAAAAATAAGGGAACTTTTTAACTATTGCTCTTACATACTTAGAAAGTTGATATAATAACAGGTTTTGCATTAGCATGGATTGTCATGAAGAGTATGTGGCCTGCAACTGACATGCTGACATTTTATATATTGAAATATATCTATTTAAAATGGTTGTATATTTTTTTTCCTTTAAATGTGAAGTTTAAGCTTAGCTGAGCAGGTATGTGTGCCACGGACCTTTGCTCAGCAGTGCTTAAAACAGTATGAAGAGCTGTATAGAAATGTATAGCAAAACTCTTCATTGGTGAGATAGTTCAGTTGTTACAGTTCTGGCTTTGTGTGCAGTAGGTTAAATGTTTGAATACCAAGACAGACAATTCAGCTTTTACATGGGAAAGCATTATTAAATTATTATGTTTTTATTTTTAATGATGTAGTAAATGATATTTGTTAGCCAGGGTAGTGTAGTTGGTCCAAAATTCCAGTGTTGGTGGATATATGATGTGAAATCCCCCATATAAACACAAGTGTCCCATACATTACAGTCACACCCTAAGGTAATATAATCAAAGCACATAGGGGGATGTCATGGAAATTAAATTATATACACTTAATAATATATCAGTAATGATTAATTAATATGCAATTCTGAAGTATTTTTTTAAAATGAAACCTGAGCAATGCTTAGCAGTGCTGATGTCTGCTTAGCTGGTTTGAGCATTGCTTAGAAGTTTAATTCTAAGCAGCATTCAGCCCAGCTAAGTGGATTTGCATGCTGCTAAGCACTGCTCAGAATTTGCCACTTTAAGCACTGCTCAACTCAGCTTAGGGGGTTTATGCACTGCTGAGCTGTGATTAGCATTTTTGAAAATGGTCAAATGGTGACAAAGGGCAGGGATATGGTCTTATTTAAACTGCACAGGCAGGAATACAGCCAGAAGCTGTTGTAGTTTGATCACTGCAGGAGCTTGGTCTGTAGTTGAAGAGGAAGTGAGCTTTTGGGTGCAGCGCTGGGGCATTTTGGGATCCAGGGTCATGGCTGGGCTCCTTGTGCAACACCATGATGACAGACTGCTGCAGAGCCAGTAACAGGGCTCCCAGTACAAAAGTGAGGCCTGGGACCATCTGGCACATGACCTCACCAGTGCCACTGGAATTCCCCGAACCGGTGATCAGGTACATTATCACTATGCTGACCTAAAGTGGAGAAAGGGGGTGCTCTTGGCTCAATGGATCCAAGATGCTCGAGACAGGAATGCCCCAGTAGTTTGTAAGTATTTCACCCATAGCAAATTCTAGCCTGAGTAGTATGTGATAGACAGGTATGCATAATGGTTGTTTTTCCCCTACAGCTGCAAAGGTGATAGCTAGCAGTGTGGAAGCACATGTGGACAGACTGGTGAGGCTGTGCCAATAGTCTGGTGAGTACAGATCTATCTTGCAGTATATAGTGCAATAAATAAGAAGTACATTATTTACTGCCAGCAGGTATAGTGTGCTCTGGGTGTACTGAATAAATAAATTGTCAGACCAATACTGATCTACAGGATATGCAGTACTACTGAATGTAGAATCTCGACTGTAAGAAAGCACTGTGTCATGTTACTTTAATAAAGATTTATACCACAAACTGTTTTGTTTAATCTATGTTGTTGAAGAAATAGAATGTGTACAGGTGCTTCACAGCAAATATGGCTTTGACAACATGCATTAACTGAGGTTGTTCTGATAACCAGCTGTTATGCAAAACTGTAGATTGTGGAGATGTAAAACAAGATATAAATGAAATGTGAGATATGTCCTGCACTAAGATCTGAACCTTGAATAGTAATGTGTAATGTATTATAGTGTGTCTCCTTGCATTGCCTTGTTTTAACCTTTGCATTTCAGATCTTATTATTTAAAAGGATTAATAGACAGAACACTATCTGTCATGCATGAATCACAGGCATGTATGTTCAACTGTCACTACAGTCTTTTGTGACACTACACTTAGATTACAATATCAGACTCTCTAACCAAGTGAGTATTAGGCAGAAATCAGTCACGAAAGAGACAGCAGTTCCCCAGTAGCTCAGTGTGATGAGAAATAGATTTGCTGTGCATTGTTGCACACACAGACCATGATTGGAATCCAGGGAGTGGCACTAAGATATGTGAATATCTACACTCAAGTAATCTTGAATATTTGTAGAAACAGTCAGGTAGTGTTAACAGATATGTTTTCCACAGGTCATAGAGGTAAAGAAATGTTTATAGTAGCTGTATGAAGGTTCATAGGTTCATAGGTTCATAGGTTCATAGGTTCATACTAGGCTATCTGCCCTGGGGCAATTATAAGCCTAGCCCGATTCTGTATGGCTTACGCCACCCCTTGATTTGAGTATACTGTGCCCTTTTTAAGGTTTAGTTTACTGTGCCTCTGTCTAATAGTGACACGGGAGTAATCCCTGGGACAAACCTACGATCCCCCATCCACCTATTGAGATTCTTCTTGAAGAGATTCAGTGAGGTGCTCTGCCTCACATGAACTGGAATTCTATTCCAGAGCAAAGGGAGCCTCTGGGTTATGAACCTGTCCCTCCAGCAAGTTCTATTTATTTCTGTGCTGGGGTTCAAGTCCCTTGAGCGTGTGGCTCTAAGGGATTTAGATTTACTAAGGTGGAGCATGTCCATTAATTCTGGATTTGACATAGCTTTGTATGTCAGGCATAGATTGCCTCGAAGTAGGCGGTATGCAACTGAGTAGAGCTGGAGTTTTTTTAACCGAGCAGGATATGGCATCTGTTTGAGACACTTGATCCTCTTGGTGAGATACTTTTGGGGTCTCTCTAATTGCTGCAGGTGTCGGGTAAGGTACATCCCAAAAGGGGCATTGTATTCTATGATGGGCCTGATGAGGGATGAATAAAGGGGCACGACTACCTCTCTTGATCTAGATGTGAAACCCTTCGTGATGAGGTGGGCTATGTAGAAGGTCTTTCTAACCACTTTGGCAATGTGGTTTTCAAAGGAGAGATTGCTATCAACTTGGGTCCCCAGGTCCCTAATAACTTTCTCTGTACTTAATGGGTTTCCGCCTATGTGGTAATTTGTGGGCATATTGTTTTTGCCAAAGGGTATGACTATACATTTTTTGGCATTTAGCTTTAAACCATGGCACTGGCACCAGTTATCTGTCTCTGTGAGACCTTTTGAAGGATGTTTGTGTCAGCTGGAGAGTTGATTATGGCGCCCAGTTTGCAGTCGTCTGCAAACTTGGTGAGCCATAGTCCTTCCATGTTTGCCTGTACCTCGGAAAAGTATATACCGAACAAGAGTGGTCCCAGGACAGAACCCTGTGGGATGCCACTTGTGACCGGTTTCGAGTCTGACATGGCTCCAGCAACTCTCACTCTGTGGGTTCTGTCTTTGAGCCAGTTTGCGACCCATCTTGTAACATAGGGGTTTATATTTAAGCTGGATAGCTTATCTATGATGCCCGAGTGGGGTATTGTGTCAAATGCCTTTGCAAGGTCCAGATAGGCTGTGTGGACTACCTTCCCTTCATCTATGGCTTTGGTGACTGTTTCGAAGAAGTCAACCAGGTTCAAAAGGCAGGATCTGCCCTTGACAAAGCCGAACTGGGTAGGATCTAGTGTCTGTAGGTCCCCAATGTCTTTGTTTATGAGCTCCATAATGATCCTCTCCATAGCCTTGCAGACTAAGCTAGTCAGGCTTATGGGGCGATAGTTTCCAGGGTCCGTAGAGGCTCCACCTTTGTGGAGTGGGACCACTGTTGCTGTATGCCATTCTGTGGGCAAATATCCTGTAGTGAGGCTGAGATTGTATAGCTGTTTTATTTGAGGGATTAGTTCCTCTTGGAGTTCATGTAGGACGCAACCTGGGACGCCATCTGGTCCCATGGAAGCAGTGTTTTTTTGCTTTGGAGAGGGCAGCCTTCACCTGAACATCAGAGATGTTTGGGAGACAGCCCTCTGCCAGGATAGATACTTGCTCTTTTTGGGGGAGGGGGTGGAGAAGTTTGCACTGAACCTGTCTGCCAGGATATTGGCGATGTCTGTGGGTTCAGTGTATTTTTTGTCATTTAGAATCAACTCAGAACAAGTCTAGGAGTTGCATCCCAGGTTCCTAACATAACTGAAAAAAGCCTTATGATTGTCTTTGGTGTCCTGTGCAATTTTTCTCTCGAAGCTGGCCTTGGAGGATTTTATGAGGGATCGTAATTTTTTGCTAGTACTGATCAGAGATGCCTTCCCTATTAGGGATTTTGCTCTATCATGTAGTAGCTTCCTCCTTCTGTTGTACAGTTTATTTATGGCAGGGGTCCACCAGACTGTACGCCTGTCTTTGGATGATTAGGTCTTGGTTTTGTTTGGGATAGCATGATCCATGCATTCCTGGAGATGTCCGTAGAATGCGTTTATTTAGGATTCTGTAGTTTGGGCCGTAGTTTCCACTGGCCCTGGGGCCTTGAAGGATTGCACTTCAGTTTTGAGAATGGAGAAGTTTGCTTTTGAGAAGTTTTTCACTGTGGTTTTCTGGGCTGGGGGTGGGGTCGGGATGTGGACATCCAGTGAAATTAATTTATGGTCTGATCTTACCAATGAGGGATATACTTCTGGTGTGGAGCATAGAGTCCCCATGTTGGTAATGATCAGGTCTAGTATGTTGTCCCCTCTTGTGGGAGTGGTGACTAGTTGTTCCATAGCATTTGAGTTTATAATTTCCAGGAGCCTTTGGGCTAAGGTGCTGGGGCTTGAGTAGTGCTCCCAGTCAATGTTTGGGTAGTTGAAGTCACCCAATATAATGGTGTTCGGAGAGATCTTTATGTTCTCCAATGTTTTCAGGAAAGCCGAGTGGGATTCCTGACTTTGAGAGGGTGGTCTGTAGGATGCTATAAACTGAAAAGCAGTCTTGCCCACTGTTAGTTGCACATGGATGGTCTCCGATACTTTGTGCAATGCCACTAACCTGGAGGTGTGGATATCCTTGATAAATATGGAAACTTCCCCTCCTTTTGTGGTTCGGTCCAGGTTTTGTGGCTGAAAAGCATGATATGAGGTATAGGCTGGTAGTGCTGGGGTGCTCTCTGGAGCCTTGAACCAGGTTTCTGTCACTGCACAGAAATCGATGTTCTCCATACTGAGGAGAGCTTCGAGTGCATGCATCTTGAGGTTAAGACTTCTGGCATTAAGCAGCATTACCCTTAGTTTCTTGTTCCTTGTGCTGTCTATGGGGTTGGGTTTGACTTTTGAGCCTTGCCTAAAAAAGGCACTATGGGGGTGGCAAGAGCCTAAGCCAATATCCGAAAGCCCAGTGGTGACAGGTGCAAGCCGTCCCTAGCGAAGCAACGTGGCTTGTCGAGCATGTCATCCCAGGCTGACAGACACTGGATCCCCTTTGAATGACACCAAAATTTTAGCCAATTGTTAAAATCGATCATTTTGTCTTTGTACTGTGGCATCATTCTAGGTGAGGGTAAGATGCTGCTCAAGGGTCATACCAGCCTGGGCTACATGATCAGAGAGCTCCTCTATGTCTCTTTTCATGTAGTCCAGGGAGGTACGTCTCAGGTCATTCACACCAGCATGTACAATGACTGAGTCATATTTGTATTTGCTTTGGAGTGACCTGAGTGCTTGCATTATGTGGCGGATCCTAGCACCCGACAGGCAGCTCACCGTGACCTTCTCTTTATTCAGCCTGGTGAGTGGGATGTCAGTGTGTCTGACAATAGAGTCACCTATTACAAGAGTATCAGGTGTGTTATTCAGCCTTAAGGGCTGTGGCTGCTTGGCACACTGACTTTGTGGGCTATGTGTTGTG
Source organism: Protopterus annectens (assembly GCF_019279795.1). NCBI lineage: Eukaryota > Metazoa > Chordata > Ceratodontiformes > Protopteridae > Protopterus > Protopterus annectens. Next base: position 1,321,749,705 of record NC_056725.1, on the reverse strand, counting down.
CGTGTTTTTTTTTGAGGTAGCGTTTGCTTCGATGTCTGCTTTGGAGGTCTCTGTTGCTTAGGTAGATTTTTATTTAGAGCCGCCGAGTATGTTTTTGTGTATTTATGTGTTTGGTTCGCTGATGTGGTGGGACTATGTGATACTGGAATTGTGTTGTGTGAGGTTACCTTCTCCTCCTGACTGGTTACACCAGCTTTGAGATGAGAGAGCTCAGCCTCCAGTTTGGCTAAATAGTTGCATCTCTCACATATATTTGAACCTGTTTGGAGGAGGAGAGGGTTGTCCGTGTACATGAGACAGTTGTAACATTGCCTCAAAATTCCCAGATTCACCAGCTGGACTGGAGAGGAAACCATTGACTGACCTTTGGACATGCTAGAGTAATATAGGGAAACTGAATTTAAGATGGACCAATAGAGGACAGGGTAATCGTAGAGAGTATAAGAATAAGTAGTGCTTATGGTTTAATAGTGCTAACTTGTAGGATTACTTAATTGGACCAGTGAAAGGCCTTAGAATGAGAATATGGTGTTTAAATTGAGAGATAGAGCAATTCTAAGGGAAAAAGTGAAGAGCAGACTTTGTGGAGTGTAATCACCTGTGTACAACTGTTCCAGTGTCCAACTCTATGCCTGCAAATGACAGCAGGATAGGTACATACACCATGCACTTTTCCCAATAAATGTCTCTCACATGTCACACTGTCATGGCTAGTGATCACTGTTGCCAATAACCCTGGGCACAGATATGAATCCAGGTGAAGTATGCCAGTAGCACATTCACAAGACTTCAGTGCAGGGTGCACCTTCTTCATCATATATCTAACCCTGACATGTATGATTCTCCTCTAGTCATGTATGAAGAGTTGTCACAGTTTGCCACATACTATTCCAGGTTGACAGTTTAACAGTTATGTACGTGCTACAGAAGCTATGGGCCATAGGTAGATGTAAAGTGAGGGCAGACCTGTAGAGTATTGAACAGTACTATTGTGAAAAATAGAAGCCTATACAGTTGTTAATGGACTTTTTTTCTCTCCCCCACCCCTTATCTGCATCAATAATTATATATACTATGAGTATGTTGTTCTCAAAACCTAATGTTGGGACTTGTGTTCTATTATTGTTCATATATTTAATTGGTTGCATATTAACATACCTTGATCAAATACCATTGTTGGTGGCCTGTTGCTGTAAATGTAACTGGCATGCTATTACAATGCTGACTGTTATTCAGTGTATGCATGTTTTATTTTATTTATTTTATTTTACATTTGTTGACCGGGAAAGTCCGACTAGGTTCTACAGATCCTGTTTTCAGCGGAGGCCCGGGGAGAAATGTTCTGTTTGCTATGCATTTGTTTCAATTCAATTCTTCTGGGTAAATTGGAGCACCCACACATGCTGTTATAACTAATTTTGAAATGTTATGTTCATGACTAACCAATATATTTTGAAAAACCTCAACACCATAGCTTGTTTGGGAAGGCAGATCCCAGCGGATCCACCTGTCCCACCTCATCTGGCCACTGCACCAGTCCCCAGTACGTCTGGGACCCAACCCAGAACTGCCTCCTCCACTGGTCCTGCACCACCCTTGGGTTGAACTGCCTCAGAAGATGGGGCCTGTCCCGCCCAGGGGTGGGTATGGAGAGGAACCAGTCACCCGTAAACAGTTCTGAGGTATGATGTGCAGGGTTATCCAGACAGAGTTGGATGTATGCCTGAGCCTGAGCCTGAGCTAGATCAAGAGCAGATTGGTGCACCTCGAAGGACAGCTTGCCTCTGTTGTCTAGCCCTAACACAGCCACCTTTGGGGTTGTGAAGGGGCAGTGGTGACTGCCCATGTGTGGGGACCTCAGTCCCACTGTTTCCATCTGGGGGCGCATTGGCCTCAGATTCCCATCCACCTTTCCTGTCCAAGGTGTTTACCCCCTCATGTGTCATACACCACCCCTGTCTGCTGTCTTGTCTGTCTGCAAAAGCAACCTCTCCTACCCAACTTACCTCCCCAAACATACCTACAACCTTTCCCCAACATCCCACTTTCACCTTAGAGAAAAAGGGGCATCTGTCCCCCCAAAAAATTACATCCCATACATAGCTCTCCATTTCACCCCTATGTACACTGATGTCAATCAATTTACCCTTGAATTACTCAACCATTGTATGTCACCCACACCCCTCTCTGTGTGGTATGAGGCTCTAAATTCCAAATTGTCAACATCATTCACAGCTTTTGCTCCAGATGAAATGGAGAGCTGTGGTCCTTTCATACACCTGTCCTGCACATCATTAGCTGCTTTTCACATTGTTTTCCCCTGCTTGCCCCCATTTCACCACTTTCCTATCACCCTTTTTTTTCTTTTCTTTTTTGAAAAAGTATGGGTTTAAGTGGGAATAAGTAGCGCTAAGCAAAGACAAAAAGGACTAAATGCCTCTTGGCAAAGCATCATGTCATGCAGACCCACTTAAAACTGCTTAAAACTGTTTTAGTCACTCTGCTTCAATTAGCCCCTGTTCTGCCCAACAACAAAATAACCAGCATTGGCAAGTCTTGAAACCAGGACCCTGTGGGCTACAGCCATAGCAATGCACCACTATGCCAAATGAGCGGTAGGAATTTGTAATGCTTTTTCAAACATACCATGCATTACAGTCATTTAGCATTAGGGAAAAAAAGATATCACTGCCAACTCTTGGATCCAGGACTCTCTGCACTAGAGTCAGAGCAATGTACCACTACACCAAATCATCTGTGGGAATTTCTGGTGCTTTTTCAAACATATCATGCATTACAGTCATTTAATATTAGGGAGAAAAGACAAGACTGAAGAGTCATGAACACAGGACCTTCTGAACGACAGTCACAGCAACACACCACTTCAACAAATCAGCTCTGGGAAATTATCGATGCACATACCTCTCAACCTCTTAGTGCAAGAAATCTTGATAAAGACTGACAAAATGGGGGACAAAGGCCCAACAATAGGCACATATTTTACATAGTGCAGTTATACATATAAGAAAGTTGCTAGAGTAACAAGGTTTGTTTTAACATACATTTTCTTTTTTCTTCTGATATTTTTTATTGTTTTCCAAAATAAGAAACAATTCATATAGCTTAGATGTTACAATATATACATTCTTAGTCAAACTTGTTATGGAAAATTTGGAATTGTAGACAACAAAAACAGTAAAATTATAACATTAGTCTAACATAGCTATTTACAATGGTGTCTGAGTAAATTATAGCAAATAAAATAATAATTTTAATCAGTTGGAGATATTATCCATTTTATCCAAAGTTTCTATTACTATTTTTCCAAGTATTCAGGTATGATGTAATTATTTGAGTCCTTTTCTTAACAGTATTTATTTCAATTTGACCAACTGCCATAGTAAGGATTTAAAATTTCTTAAATTTTGGAGACGTTTTTTTTCCAGTTAATGCTAATTATCTTTCTGGATATAGATAACAATGTCCATAGAACTGATAATTTGTTTCTTTTAATACAGATAGGTGTTGTTGAGTTAAATAAAACCAATGTTTCAGATAAATAAAAGTTGTCATTGAATTTAGTTTGAAAGAATGAGTTAATGTTATTCCAGTAATTTTTTAGCTTTATACAATCATAAAAATACATGTTCCCAATTTGCTTTTATATTTTTTCACATATCCAACAGATATCTTGTTTATTGAATATTAATGTTAACTTGTGTGGAGTGGAAAATGTTTTATGTAGGAATCTCCAAGTGAAGAGATGCCAATGTATTGATAATGTAGTATATTTGGAAGACTTTAGAATAAGCTTCTTCTCATCATCTTGAGGTGGATTTTTATTTACCTCTGTGCAATAGTTCCAGTAAATGCTCTTGTGATATATTTTCATTTCTTTAAGTAGCTGATAAATACTGGATAAGTATCCTTTTTCTTGATAAGGTTGGTTTATGATGATTATATTTATTGAGTTTAGATATATCATGTCTAATATACATTTTCATTGTCTCATTCTTATTTATTAAATGTTGTCCTAATGTTTGTATTGTTAACCATAGGTTTTTGGTTAAATTATGTTTATCAATAAGATAAGCAATGAAAGGTATCTTATCTTTGTCTAATAACTGATGCCAGTAGATTAATTCTGCCTTCTTCAATGTTTTCATTTTATTAAATTGAAGTGTTTCAAAGTTTTTAGACGTATGTGCTATTGGGAGCAGTAAAAATTATCCAGAATTTGAGACAAGGATCTGAATTTACAAGCTTCTTAAATGTAGTTAATGTGTAACTTATATACAATGATATTTTATTATTTTTGTTTTCTAAAATGTGCGATTTTAAAATCAAGAAAAAAATATTTGATACAATAAGCAAAAGTTCTTGAGTATAACTTTGTTTAGCTGCTAAGCAAAATTTTCATGTAATAATTTCCATGTGGAAGAGAATGAGGAGTTGAGCCAAATTGTTATATTTTTAACTACAGCAGGTATAGAATAAAGTTCCATGTCAGGTAAATTGATTCCTCCCTCTTCCCAATTTGGTAAATGATTGTTTAGAGCTATTCGGGGTTTAAGTGAATACCATAAGAATTTTAACATTAGTTTATTATATTTTTGTATTACGCTTTTAGGTGGTGGTAAAAAACATACTTGAATAAGATAAAGTAATTTGGGGAAAATAATTGATTTAATCAAAAAAGCCTGTCCTCCATTGTAAAGAAATATTTATTCCAATTTGTAATCATTGTCTCTATATTATTTATTACAGCAGTGTAGATAAACACTATAGTGTCATTTAAGTCTTGTGTTAAATATATTCCCAAGTATTGAAGTTTACCTCCAGAAACAACATATTTTGAAAGGTTCTTATTTAAACTGATATTTATTTTAGTAGTCATATTTAGTATTTTCGTTTTTCCTTCATTAAACCGTAACCCTGAGACTTTTTAGAAATTAGTCATGGCTTTGAATAATGGTTGTACTGAATGATTTGTATTGGTAATTGTTAAGAGAATATCGTCCACAAATAATTGAAGTTTTAATTTTAAATTTTTAGTTATTTCTATACCTTGTATATTATCTTGAGATCTAATATTATTTGCACAAGGCTCCATCAATAATGCAAATAGCAAAGGTGGCAAAGGACATCCTTGTTTAGTTCCTTTTTTAATTGCGATAGTGCCTAACCTATAAGATCTTAGTTTAATGTATGCTAAGGAATTTTTGTATAGGGATATTATTAAGTTTATAAACAGTTTAGGAAAATTGTATTCTTCCAAAACTAAGTTTAAATATGTACAATTAACTGTATCAAAAGCACTATTAATGTCTAAGGAGACTAAAGTTAGAGCTTTGTCTTTATGTTTAACATAATCTATTAGTGTTATGATTCTTTTAATGTTATCATAAGTATTCCTTCTTTAATGAAGCCAGTCTGGTTTTCATGTATTAAGTTGGGGAATATATGCTTGACTGTATTTGCGAAAATTGCCATGAGTATTTTATAATTTATGTTAAGTAATGATATAGGTGTATATTAGGAGCAATATTTGTCATCTTTACCAGGTTTTATTATTGGAAAAAATCAAAGAATATTTCCATGAGGGGGTGTGAATAATTCTTCTTTAGATATGTTATATACATTTAAGATTGAAGATAATATATGTCTTGGTAACAACTTGCACCTTTCTGGTAATATGTTATCTGGTCCAGGAGTCTTATTTACTTTAAGTGTAGAAATTTGTGACTTTAATTCAGTCATTGTTATTGGTTTATTGATTAGGTCAATTTGATGTTGGGTTAATTTAATAGATATGTTTCTGTTAAGGAAAGCTTTAATATCTCTTATTGAAATATGGTCAAGATTTGTTGTATTAAGAGTATTATAATGAAGTTTAAATCCTTCCAGTATGTTATTAAGATCCGTTACTAGTTTATTTGTTTGAGTATTGTAAATCCCTTTTATTTGTCTAGATTTAATACTTTTTTTGTCCTATTTGATAACTGCCTTTGATTAAGGGAGTTCATAGAATATGAATTTAATGTAATTTTCTCAAGGTTTATCATAGTTTTGTGATGTAATATGTCTGAATATTTATTGTTGATTAATGTTAGCTCTGGGACTAAATTAAATTTGCCTTTTTGTATTTCTAATTTGAGGTTATCTAGTTTTGTTTGTAAGGCCATCATTTCTTTGTTTCATGTTTTTTTTTTATTGATAAACCATGATAATGTTTTACCGCACATATATGATTTTATGAGTCCCATATGTATATTTCTGATATATCTTTTGTACTGTTTATATCCAAGAGATATTTTATTTTGTTTATAAAATATTCTTTAAATTCATCCAGAGATGTTAAATATGAGGGCATTCTGGTTATAGGTAAAGAGAAGAAATGATCAGTGTCTATTTCAAATAGTATTGTGTTGTGATCCGATAGAGGACAGGCTATTACTTTTACTGTAAGTAGTTTATTTATCAAGTCATTAGATATATAAACTCTGTCTATACGTGAATGTGATTTATGTCTCTGTGAATAAAAGGTAAAAAAATAAAGAATTTTGGTCTGCAAATTGGTTAACATCTTTAATTGTTATAGTGTCAATAAATTTCAATAAAGCCTTGGATACAGGAGATTTCTTTCTTTTACAATGAGAATCAGAGTCTTTCCCCATGATTCAGCAAGCCCTGCACAGTGGGCAGGAACAGTGCAGAAGCTCCAGGAGGCAATATGTCCACTGTGCAATCCAGGAATAAGCTGCAGGGATATGCACGAGCGTTCCTGCACTAGTCCTACATGGACTCAGCTCCTGTATGCAAATTACCCCCATTTGCAGGTAAAAACCATGCAAATGAGGAGAATGTGAGATCCAGGAAGCTGGCAACTGGCTGTGCAGGACTATTGTAATCTGCAGAAATGTACTCGGTTAGTAACTGAGTACATTTCTGCAAAATACAAAACGGAGACATGACAGCTCCAAATAAAGGGTGTATATAACATGTAAAGGATTTCAATTGCCAAATATATGGCCATTGGCATGGAAGACAGTTTAAAAAAACTTTTATTTTTTTAGCCAATTTTGGCTGTTTAAGCATAGGACAGTGATGCGCAAATGGGATAGGGCGAAAAATAAAAAAATAACCTAAAATAAGCATTTTAGCCAAAATCACTATTTTGCCATTATACTCAATGGCAGGCAGAAGACAACATGGCCAGTGAATAGTGGTTGCTAAGGGGTGAGGCTTAGTGTGGGACCTGTAACTATGCAGCAGCAGGCAATCCTACACAAATGAGGGGAATGGTAGTGAATCCCAGATTTCCCCTCAATGCTAGTCAGCACCCAACAGTGTAAGTGCAGGAATAGCTTGGTGCAAGCCTAGGAGTTAGCTGACATCATAGGGGTGTGTGTCATGCATACTGTAAGCGGACTGGAGCCCTGTGGCTCAGGTTTGCTCTTAGCTTAGCAGAGCTAAGCAAGGGGGTGTGTCTGAGGCTGCTTAACACTCTTAACATTGCCTAAGATGGTGTGCGCACCGAACACCAGGTTTTAAAAGAAAAAAAAAGCAAAGAAGAAAATAACAGTTTTGTGTACATTTGAGCCCTGTGTTTGCACAGCGTGCCCTGGGCTTAAACAGGAAGGCAATGGGAAGGGAAAACAGCAGCAGGAAAATAATCAGGGAGAACTAGCATAGCTGGCAGGTGAAATGTAGCAGAATCAGCCAATTAGACAGGCAGCAGACCAGCCCAGCCCAGAACACTACTATAACCTATGCAAACATCTTTCCCTCTGGTTTTTACCACATACTCTACATCACTGGTGTATACACATGGGGAAATTTTAACAAACAAAAACAACAAAATGATAGAGGCTGCAATAGCTATCATACATCAACATGTGGAAGAGGCTGAGGGTGGTGAGGATGGGAATGCTGTTAACCAACCCACAGTGAGGAGACGGAAAAGAGTGTACAGACCCAGGGTAACCTAGCAGGGGCTACATGAGCTGGAGATAGTGGAGTGCTATAGGATGGACAGGGACCTCCTACAGCAAATTGTTGAGCTGTGCCGGCCGGCTGTGCCTGACACACAGAATTAACAGAGGGGAACCAATCCCACTGGATACCAAGGAATGTGTAGGCCTAAGAATACTAGCCACAGGTACCTTCCAAAAGCCAACTGGGGATATCATGGGGATCACACAGGCATCAGCATCCAGGGTACTCTATCAGTTCCTGGATGCCATGTCAGCGCATGCAGTTGAGCATTTATACTTCCCCAACACCCGTGAGGCATTGACCAACAATATGCATCTCTTCCACCAAATAGCAGAATACCCTGAGGTAGTGGGTGCTATAGACTGCACACACATACGCATCAAAGCACCACCCGGTGAGCGGGTTATGGTCTACATCAACAGCAAGGGCTTTCCCTCCATCAACTGCAGGTCATGTGCATTGCCCAGGGCATAATAATGAATGTGTGTGCTGGCTGCCCTGGAAGCTATCACAATTCCCACATCTGGCATCTGATGCAGCTGTACCAGAGATTTGCCAAAGGGGACATCCCTCACGGTGACCTAGTGGGGGATGCTGGTTACGCACTGGAGCCGTGGCTGATGACACCCATTAGAAATGCACACACACCCAAACAAGAACTCCATAATGAGGCACACACACAGACCAGAATTATAATAGAGCATGTGTTTGGGATGCTCAAGTCACAGTTCCGGTGCCTGGACACATACGGTAGATGCAGTACTCACCAGCTACAAGTACTCAAATTATCATCGTATGTGCCATGCTACACAATATGATCCTGCGGAAACAGCTGCAGCAGGAACAGCACAGGGCAGGGCCACACAGCCCTCCACCATTGCCAAGGCCAGCACAGGCACAGAGGGACTCGGAGGAGGAACAACCTGAGCCTGCCCCTGTAGGCAGAAGGAGGTGTGCCCAGTATGGAGTAGTAAGTGTTGTTACTTGCATCTATGGTATGGATGTGAGCATGCAAGGGAATCAGGTGGCTGAATGGGATGCCAGCAGATAGTAGACACCTATATTGGCAGCATGTGATCTGTAACAAATACCGTTGTCACAATAGTAGCTAGTACTACACATGGTGACAAAACCCACTGCAGGAAATGTGCTGGGCCACATGTGTGTCCATATGACACACACATGCCAGTCAGAGAGGTTCAAATACTGAACAACAGTCTCAGCCAGCAGGACAGGTGTAGACAAACACAAACAAGGGTCATGCTAAGGCCTCTGAATGATGGCTATGGGTAACCCCCCCCCAGGCCTGCACAGACAGACTACATCAGGTCAGGCAGTGGGATGTTAGTTCTGAAGGGTAAGAAGTCAAAAACTGATATGTAGGTCAATCAAACCTAAGACCTGTAGTACACTAATATGCCTCTAGTCAGCATGATAGGTTACAATACAGAATGAAATGGAGTACCTGACATACCAGTACAGTCATAGCAAATGTGTAGAAGTGTCAGGTGTGACCCCCAATCCTATGTAGAAATGTAAAAACAGTCAGGTATGCCCCCCATCCTATGTAGAAATGTAGAAACAGTCAGTTGTGCCCCCCAAGTAGAAATGTAGAAACAGTCAGGTGTGCCCCCCAATCCTATGTAGAAATGTAGAAATGGTCAGGTGTTCCCCAGCCCTAATCCTATGTAGAAATGTAGTAACAGTCTGTTGTGCCCCCCCACCAATCTGATGTAGACACGTTGTAACAGTCAGGTATGCCCCCCAATCCTAAATAGAAATGTAGTAACAGTCAGGTGTGCCCCCCCTGCAATCATATGTAGAAATGTAGAAATAGTCAGGCGTGCCCCCACAATCCTATTTAGAAATGTAGTAACAGTCTGGTGTGCCCTGCCCAATCCGATGTAGAGACATTGTAACAGTCAGGTGTGCCCCCCCATCCTATGTAGAAATGTAGTAACAGTCAAGTGTGCCTCCCCTCCAATCCGATGTAGACATGTAGTAACATGTATGTGTAGGTATAATACCAGTGGAGCACAGATGACCTGAGGTGGCCAAGGTAGTAAGATAGATTGTAGCATTTATACAATATGCAGGTATGCGTGTGTTAGGACGATGTGTGTTTCATATTGTGTGAGAGTGGTCAGTATGTATACATGTTGAGGTTTGACCTGGTGGCCATTGCCCACTACTGCCGATGACAGGGCCAAGTCCACACAACTGCAGTGCCAAAGAAAATGCTCCCCAGTATAACACATTCTAACAGTAAGCCATTGTAAATGTATGGTGGTAATATGTGTCACCATCTGAAAGATGGACATGGCATGACTGTTGGGCTAGATATACAAGCAGTACACAGGGAAAAGTACCCCAGACATACAGTGTATAATGTGTAACCATAAAATGGACACGCTCTTGGAATTGTATATACAGGTATGCATCACATTATTTGGGCTTGTAGTAGGGAATGCCAATGTCTTTTGGCCGAAAACTTGCAGATCACAAAGGTGATAGGACTGATATATTGAGAAACATCTGATGTACCTGCACAAGCCAGCGTAACTGGAATGCCCTATGCATATATGTGAGTCAGATGCAAGTAGTGTCCACAGCACACATGCACCCAGCTCACCCAACCACCACCCAGAGGTACCTCTGCGGTCTTATCCCAGCTGTTGGGAATGGGTACAATATGACCCCCACCTGTGTATGGCAATAGCAAAAGAAATCAGCATGCAGTGCAGGTGTCCCATGCAGGTGTGTCCCTAGCTGTAAGCAGCACCCTGCCAGCATCCACACCACCTGATCCATACTGATAGAAAGTATTGCCATGAACACCTAGCACACCTACCCTGTCACCCCAGGGGAATATACTGCATGGCAGTCTGGTACTGTAGGACTGACAGAATGCAATGGCCTGCTATAGCTGGCCTGTATCATGACTAAATGGCCTACAGGACTCTGTCAAAGGACTGCATCTCACCCATACTGCCAATGTATATTATGTCATGGACACTCAAATAACAACATACACTCCACATATTGGGCATGCTCACACACTTAGCGAAATGAAGGCAATGTCAGACAACAACATACTTAAAGGTCATACTGGGCATGCTCACACACAAGCAAATGAAACCCATGAAGCCCATGTCTGCCAACAACAGTGGACCATACATATATGACAGTTGCAGATGTTAGTACATACACTCCTCAGTATGCACCAGTCATGCTTTGCACACACATTGAATAGAAATACACACATATATCCAAGGACAACACACTGTAATATGTGTGGAAGAGAGTGACAGTGACAAAGAGCCTTCCATTATGAGGCCTGTCCCACCCAGCACACAGCCAAATGGCTACAACCACATGATGTGTAAATGTCACTCACCACAGAAATTAGCCACTGGTATCCCTCACCATTAAAGACTTTGTGGCGCTAGTGCTAGCTGTGCAACATTACTGTACAAGTCAGTAGTCATCTAGCAGTTGTATACACGTACCTGCAAAATATAAACCTGTGTGTGCCTGAGTGTGGCGTTTTTACCTCTAGATGAATAGGTTATGGTCCATGCACACACACTGCCATCCCCATAGCCCTACTATGGCAAGCCTGCTGATGTCAGTCACTGTGAAATACAACTTCGGGGAAAGGATAGCCCAGTAATCTATGTGGTGCATCTTATGACTGTGTAATGCTGTAGTGTGATAAAGTAGTGAGGTAGGAGTTCTAATCCCAGACATTGCAACTGTGTGAGTGTCTCTGTCTGTGTAGGGAGCAATACATTTTAGGCTACTCACACTCACTACAATTCAAATGCCCTACTTTGGCAAGCCTGCTGATGTCATTTCCAGTGAAATACACCTTTGGAGAAGGAGTACTCCAGTAATCTCCATGGAGCATCCTACAACAGCATAATGATGTAGTGTGATAAACTAGTTAAGTAGGAGTTCTAATCCCAGATATAACAAGTGTGTGTGTCTTTGTCATTCGTATCCTGTGTGGAGGTGGCTGTGAGTGTGTAACAACTGGACTCATTGTATAGTGGGTTTTGCAACTTTTTATATGGTGGCCCTATTATATGTCACAATGTCCACCTTACAAGGATAACAGATGTCAAATAGCCAAAAGGCTGGGGTTCCAGTCCATACCCCTACATGTGACATCAAGGCCTGGTGAACAAAGTAAGCAACCCTTATATTACCCAGAGAACACTCTCATCCCATGTCTCATACACAAACACACTTGCTTAGGCAACAACCGCTATGTTGGTAGTACCCTGCATATTGCCCACAGATAGTAACCATGGTGTGATTGCAGTGGACTACAGAGGGCATGATACCCTGTCCATCTGTACAATAGGCACATAATTGCAGACAGTGTGCCCTCTCTATATTCCCCATGGGATGCCCACAACAACTGTGGTGCTATCAAATGTGACCTACAAAGGACATACCATGCCTTAAACACATGCCCTATATGGACAGATGCCACTGACACCAGGAAATACCTGTATCATGCTATCAATGTAGGTGCAGGGTCAACCGGGTGTCCATTACCAGTTCCCACCACATGAGACCAGAACTGGCACATCTGATGATAACAATCTGTGTACACAGCATGGGCCAGACACCCCAGGTACAGTTCCACATGTCACTGTACATGCATGTGGGACATGTGCACATCCCAGACACCATCCATGTCATGGACTGTAGAACACATACATGGCAAGCATTGCACAGCACTGGCCACACACAAAAGTAACCCAGGTGACTGGATGGTGAATACAATACCCATCTGTTTGGGCCAATCCAGACACTACACCCCTGAGCCACACTGCAGACCATTGTCATGTGGCCTGATGCCAAAGCATTCCCTTCACCTAGCCTTGAATAGCCTTCTGGCACAGTCAACCACTACACACCTGTGAAGCAATGTACCCATGCATGTCAGTACTGGTATCCTGTGCCTGTGTGCGTGGTATATGATGCTTTCAACCACATTCACACTCACTACAACTCCCATTGGCCTACTGAAGCATGCTGTCTGATGTCATACACCTTCACATACCCTTTGCCCATATAACCTCTGGATAATCCCTGTGGTGCATGTGATACCTGCGCATTACTGTATTTTGGCAAACTAACTAGTTAGGAAGTTTATTCCTGACCCTGCCAAGTGTGTCAATGTGTGTGAGTCCCTGAGAGAGTGTTGAGGCTGTGTTGATGTTGACACCTGTTCATGTGGACAGGCACGTGTATTACACCTACCATATCACTACTATAACACTGTTGAAGACATCACTCACCATCACATATACCTTTGGACAGCTCCCCAACATGTAAGCTATGTGGTGCATGGAATAACTCCATAGACATGTGATAGCAGTACATAGTCAGTCAGGGGTTTAAAACCCAGTACTGGTATGTTTGTGACACACACACATGCTAAGGTTTTACTCTTCTACCCCCCTCCTTGACTTACTTTGTCTCTGTCTGTCACTCTCACTTCCTCTCTGGTGGATGTGGAGAAGTACACCTGCTTTGCTTAAGCAGCAGTTTGTGTTTTGTAAGTGATGCTCATGATCAGCTGATGGCCTCTCCATGAATTGCAATCCTCTTCTAGCTAATTGCATGTGGAACAGCTGTGGTAACATTCCCATAGCCAGTTGCATGTAAACACACTCCAATATCTAGGCACATCATGTTGGTGTTGGGTCTTTTCATTCACTGTGAGCAGGACCTAGATCTGGTGTTTGGCAAACAGCATCACAGATGGTTTTGGGATTCACCTCTAACTACATACACTGTGGAAACAGGCCAACAGACAAGAGGGGGATGTGCCAGAGATGACTACAGAATGTAAATGTTGCTATTCTGCATTTGGAGTAATGTCAGTTTAACAGGGTGTGTGTGTATATGTCTGGTCTACATGCTTTAATACCTGTCATGACAGTGTTATGTTTTTGAGGAAACTCCAATCTGTAGGGTCATCTGCAGACTAGGTAGTGTGTGGAGCCTTTTGTTTCTTGTGTTACTCACAGAACATCTATCTGAGAACTGCAGAAGCATAGTGTGAGGATTGCAGTCAGTACATGGTGACAGCCATGAGAGTTAGTGACTTCATATCCCTCATAGGACATATGTCACTACAAACCCTGGTACGACAGTAAATGTATGAGGTTATCACAGCAACATGCTAATATTGGGCCAGTATTCATAGCTACAGCCACAAGTCTGTCAACCTTTGTACATATGTCACGCAGTAAGAGGTGCATATGTTCTGTACACCATTATTTATTGACATCATAACAGATAACAAGCCAGTCAGATATCAGACTGCTAGACATGTTATGTATAGTAAGGGTTGTTTCTGAGGACATAACTTGGGCATTCTGTGGTTTTGTGTACAGTACTGGGGTCCGTGTACTTTGAGTAATTGTTGACAGTATGTGTAGTGCGCATACGTACCTTGGGCTGTGCACAGACTGTGGTAGATGCCATTGTTCTTGGTCCTGTTCTATCTGATGTTACATGCTGCTCCAGTGTATGGTACCCTATTGGCTCACATGTCTGCATAGCCAGACACACACATGTTCCATATCACTGACAGCCATCGGACCACACTGTGTCATAACCCAGTGCTTGTAGGGTTAGTGTGTGAGTGGCACATATGAGGATGGTGTCTATCAGACAGTCCATATAGTGCCATATTAAGCTTGTGTACCATCTGTGGCTGTGGCTGTGTTTACATTGGTTGTGAGTATGCACTTTCTCACAGGTGTCTGTTACTCTGTTCTGTGACATGCGTGTAGAGCCTGCTATAATCGCAGGTGCATGTGTATTCCCCCAAACAAAATGTAGTCCAGTGTTGTGGCAGTCTGCCTGTAGTTTGCACAGTGCTTTGTGACATGCCTAGCAGCCTAGTGTAATTACCCAGTGTGCTGTTATGTCCAGTTATTTGCAAGACATACTGCTGCCAGGCCACCACAACTGTTGTGTGTTTCTGACAAAGCAGTGGGATTTTGTACAGATGTATGTCACTAACTACTGGGTACTATGTGGCCATGTGACCTCTGCACCCCTAGGTATTATGTCTTAGGACACACTGGTGTGTGTGCATGCATAAACTGTGTGGGCATATGTAGTCCAGTATTTACGTGATATACCCATGTACATGGCTATTATCATCCACTTTGGGAGGAGTTGTCCACATGTCTCACATGAAGGGGATATGTGTACACCTCTGGAATGACCACAGTGTGCCAGACCATCCACATATATTTGGTCTTATCTCTGCTGTAGTCCACAGGATCATTACTGTGCTAACAGTGGTACTGTACTATGATATCCTTAGGATGTTTGTCAGTAGCCAATGGCGCACATGTCCAAAGCAGATGTGACCTCCCACACACAACATGTCTGTTAAGACAACCCCTATTACAGTAGCAACAGTCTACATATATACCTGCAATACATACATGACATCCCCTTGCACTAAGAGGTTGGGGCTACTGATGCTAAGGTAGGACTCCACTCCATGTTCTGGACGTATGGTAAACATATATGTATATATATATATATATATATATATATATATATATATATATAGAAATATATATAGAAATATATATATATATATATATATTTATCCATATATCTAAATAGATATATACACACATATATGGATATAAATATATATATATATATATATATATATATATATATATATATATATATATATATATATATGTGTGTATGTACATATATATCTATAAATATATATATATATATATATATATATATATATATATATATATATATATATATGTATAAACACTCAAATATATACATATACACAGCAATATATGTCTACACATATACAGATATATATACAGATAAATATGCACATATAGTTATGGATATCTACATATATATCGACATAAATAGGTATATCTGAATAGATATGTATACACGTATAGTTATAGATATCTACATATATATCAACATAAATAGGTATATCTGTACACATAGGATGTGTATACATATTTACCTATATCTATATATCTATATCTATATATATATATATATATATATATATATATATATATATATATATTTATATATATACACATATCTATTTATATATATATATATATATATATATATATACAAAGAGATCTACAAATGGCCATATATATGATGCACTTTACAGATGTGTAGACAGACATATATATATGAATATACATGTGTATGTACATGTAGACATATATCAACATATGTATATGTATATGTCCATATTCCTGTCATGTGTAAACATGACGGTTGTGTATACCTTCCCAGATGTATCTCACCATATGTATCTGATATGTGTACATTTTGATATAACAACATATGGGCCTGTGTTCCAGCCTCTGTCCTCCACCTACATACCAGCCTTTGTCCATATGACATGCTGTCAGTGTTGTTATGTAGTGGCCTGTGACTATGTCATGCTGCCATTCCTGCCATCATTCCACTGTTGTTGTGGCCCCCACACATGTTGTGGGGTTGGGTCAATATATGTGTGGGCTTCATCCGCACAATACACGTGTGCCCTTATGCAGTCCAGATGTCAGTGTATGTAACAGTGGTATATGGCCTTGTATGTCAGTCTATGGGGGGGGTACACCATAACTAACCTAGGCTGTTACAACATGTGAGGGGTATCAGGGGTAAGCTGCCTTAAGGTATCTGGATGTACATTACCATACAATTCACCTTGGGTAAATGCAGGTTTACTGCTTCCTGCCATACAGACTGTACTGTTTGTCAGTGTGATTGTGATGGTTTCAGTTATGCCTTGTTATGTAACAGATACATCCCATTGTGTCAACTGGAGTCTTTACCCCCTAGAGATTATGAACAGAGTGTAGATAGAGGCTGTTGGACTATACATCTGCATTACTTACTGTTAAATGATGGTTATCCTGTGGCCCAGTCTGTCTTTACTGTTGTACTGCTTGAAGGCCTTGGCCTGGACAGCAACATATGTAATGCTTTCCAGAATACTGTATTAATTTATCTGTTTGTGAGTTGCATTAGTCTGTTTATATGTATTTCAGAGTCTAAACAGCTATATGACATGGCATATACAACTGTAATAGTAGACAAATAAAGCTTTCTTATGTATGCAAACCTGTGTGTGGAGATATATCCTTTGACCTCTCTATGGGTATATGTTGTGGGCAACAATTGTCTTTTTTATGGGTGACTCATACTGTGTCCATTTGGTAAGGTGGCAACTGTAGGCATACTGGCTGTTCTGTATGGTGTGCACCCTCTAAATATGTATCATTCTATAGATATCTCTGTGTGTGTATGTGTAGTTACATATATATCTATCTATCTATATATATATATATATATATATATATATATATATATATATATATATATATATATACACACACACATATATGTATCTGCATATATGTGTCTCTGTACATATGTATCCTAGGGATTATTGCTTCTACATTGTACATTCCCTTTAGTAGCCAGACTGTACTGCATGATATGTTATTGATACCAGCCTGACATCATAGAGGTGGGATGGATTACTGTAAACATCTTGCACCCATGTTGTGTCAGGTCCTAGTTATGGGACTTGCAACAGTTGGTATTGTACTGCAGGGCAGATCTGTTCGGCTGTAGGGAGGATGGTATCAATACGTACAAGACATATGTTGCTTTGGCCCCCTCACCCCTATTAACGGTGCCTGTGGTCATATATGCATTTGTTATGTTCTATTTTATATCTATAGATAAATATCTGTATATATATATATATATATATATATATATATATATATATATATATATATATATATATATATATATACTTTTATATATATATATATATATATATATGTAGATATTTATATATATATATATATATATATATATATATATATATATGTATTTAGATATAAATATATACACACAAACACAGACACACACACACACACACACACACACACACACACACACACACACACACACACACACACACATACATCTACATGTATAAATACATTTCCAGTACTGTTAAATGACTGTGCTGGATGATATGTTTGTGAAAACGTCATGTTTGTGTGCATCTGATATAGCTTAGTTGTAAATCTCTTTGGCTATGGTGTGCAGGGTCCTGGGTTTGAGCCTTGAGGAGGCTGTTTATTTTGTTGCTGGGCAGAACAAGTCCATTGGTTACAGAGTGATTAAGGCACTTTTAAGCAGTTGTAAGTTGGTTTGCATGGGTTTGCGCAGAGGTAAGCACTGGTTACAGTTTCTTATACTCAGTTAGCTTCTAAATTGCTTAACCTGTGTAGGCATTGCTTAACCCCATGCAAACAGGCTGCACTAATTTACACAGTAATGTCTAATGGTTCTTGGGAAGGTGGTGGATTTGGAAAGTGTATGGAGTTATCATTCATCACACATTTTACCTTCCATTTGTATCCCTGATTCCTGTGTACATATACTGTATGGGGCACTTGTGATTATCTGTGGACTTTGCAACATTATAACAATAACACATCACATGTGCATTTAATGCAGTACTCCATTTCACAAATATATGTTATAAATATATAAATGTTATAAATATATGTTATCGTAAGTTATGCAACAAAATAAATTGATCATACAGTGATTTGACATGGAAAATGGATTGTACTGGAGTGGGACTTGAACCAGGAATGACTGATTGTAAGGAGGATGCTCTGCCCACTACACTATTGCTGTACTTCTTCATTTGCATATATCTTGCTATTTTTCCTCTTTTTGCTATTTAAGCTGCATTAACCATAGCTAAGCGATGGGCAAACCCGTGCACCTACAGTTAAATTTAATCTGTGTCATAAAAAAAAAAAAAAAAAAAAAAAAACTTCTTTATCTTTAATGTTTTAACTATTGCTCTTGTAAATGTGGGGGGATGTTGCTGGGGGTATGTGAACACCTATGAGTGGTCTCGCTCATTCTTATTCATACTCTGCTGTTCTTCATTGCAGGGTTCTGAGAGATCTGCTCTCAGACACGCTCCATGCACTCTTACATGCTCCGTGTCCGTTTAGGAGCTCAGGCAGCGCGCCTTCATTAATATGCATGACGCGCTGCCATCCTACTCCTAAATGGATGCTTCCGTGCAGGACTAAGCTTGTCCTGCATGGAAGGATAGTGAATCCAGGGGTTTGTCATCCATTATATAGTTGAAATCTCCTGCTATTATTAAGCTACCTGTTGTATGGTGTATAATATCCTGTAAGTGATTGTTAACTCTTTTAATACCTACCCCAGGTATCCAATATATATTAACCAAGGTATATATTTTTTACTGATTTCAAGTGTTATTAAACAAAGCATTCCTGTGGAATCTTGATATGTTGATATTATTTTTGGAGTTAATATAGAATTTCTAATTAATATGGCTACTCATCTTTTCTTTTGTTTAAATTTTAATGTTACTAATATTGTATAATTATTAATGTAATTTATTTGTATCATCATTGATGAGATGTGTTTCCTGAAGAAATACTAATAGGGGTTTATGTAAGTTTAAATATTTATATAAACTTCTTCTTTTATTGTTGTTATTAATGCCATTAACATTAATGGATAAACACTTCATAAATGATTAGATGTGGCAGTTTGTATAAGATATATTCTTATTTGTTTATATGTGATTGCATTATAGAGAAAAGGATTTAAATGTGGATGGAGTAAATTCTCTTTTTTGTAAGGAACCTTAAACAACAATTCAGACGTTTATAAAATCACAACCATGTAAAATACTATTTACACCTACTACTATGAAGATTAAATCCTCCTATCTGGGTGAAAAAGTCACACAGACAGACCTTCTATACCTGAGTATCCTATACTGAGTAAGACTCTCAACCTAGTGTATTTTGTTTTATAATTTATATGATGAGAAATTATAATTTCAACCTAAACCATAAGTAAAGATGTGATGTTTTAGAATCAAATCTTTATAACAGTATAATCTTGAAATATTTAGTTGGTTATTTAATCTAATATTGTTTGTATAAAGTCAAGGAAAATTCATGATAAAGATTTGCTAGTCTTATATCATACATGCACAGACTATTATATCATAGTCAGCTATTTAAGGAACAAATGAAACATTAAGTGCACATATGATATATATCTGTAGTACATTTCAGTCAATATGAGGTTTAGGCTGAATATGTCACAGTACACAATAGTGTTTAGCTGACAAAAATTGATAAGGTTAGAATCTCTTCCTGTACAATTATTTTTCATCAAAGAAGTAGAGCATAAATATGATAACTTTATAATAAGTTTTGTATTAAACAAACTAGACACCAACAAACTTCTACTTTACTTTATGCAAGTCTATATGACTTAAAATCTGATCATGTGATCTCATAATGAACCTTGTATTCATATATTATATCACCTTCAAACTGTATACATTTCTCTTATTTGTCTTCTATTTGGGTCAATTCTCAAAAAACGGTGGCGATGGGAATCAAACTTATTCTTGCTGTTTAAATTGTGGAGTTAATTTAATTGCATGTTATTAGCATCTATGCTTATTATGTAAGCCCTTAAAAAACATATGTTCAATATTATTCATTTTCTTACAATGTTGAATATGTTCCTGCATACAGAATATTGTTAACATTTATTTTTGCTTTACTGTACATCTTTCTAGTTAAACATTAATTACTAGTGACCACAAAAATTTCCTGCAAATTAAAGTACATGACAAGCATTTAGTTGATATATTTGCTTTAAGTGTTAATTTTGTGTACCTGTAATGTTACAACTTCTTTCTAGTTCTGTTTTCTTGTTTCTGTTGGTAAATGCTGCATTATATATGTCAATCACTTTTTTCTGTTTTATTCTAGGTTTCTGTGGAAGATTTACTGAAATAACAGTGGTTGCATAACGTACAAAGGTCCCTTGACAGTTTCGGACATCCAGGATGATGTCATCAGTCAGAAAACACTTTCTTTACAGTCTTTGAAGGGTAGAAAGCTCAGATCATGTCTTTCTTGCAGAATTTAAAGCTGTTGAATGTTGCTTTTCATCTCGTGAGGCTGGCGGGAATTTAATGAAGAGAGAAAACTCAGTCTGAGACAATCCAAGTATGTCTCGTGCATTCCAAAAGTGGGAGATTGAGAACTTGGTAAGATAAACAGTTTAAACCACTTGGGAATGATCTCCTTGTACATACACATAATACAATGCATTTTAAAATAAATGCTCACAGCCTCATCACAATATTTCCCAAATACAACATTGCTCTATCCACCAACAAAATCCTCCACAACTGACAGCAGAATGAACATTACCATACAAAAGGCATCATTTCAACAAAACCATCAAGGCTTTCCTAGCAATATCCATCTTCTGATATTAGTCATTGTTATCTATTAACGCTTGTCATTATGCTATCATGTTTAATAAATGTTCATATATTTACTTATTTCTGATCCCTATGATTTATTTTAGTTATTCATTTATATGTTCACTTTGACTGGTTACTTTGTGAGGAGAGTATGTATGCAAGGAGCAAGCCAACTTGTCAATGAAATCTATGCATCAAAGCATTAATTTTATTTATTTATTTATTTATTTACCATTTGTTTACTGGTCCTTTTTCAGCAGAGGCCCAGGGAGAAAAGCTCCATGAGTAACAGTAAATTTTCATGCACACATTACAATAATATAAAGTAAACAAAATGTAGTATACATAAGAACATACAAATTTGTTACATCTTGACAACAAAACCTAGGCTTTGAACATATCTAGTATTTGTAGGTATGACTTATGTCAAGATATAAGGTTAAGCCAGGTCAGTAGGAACAAAGGATTAAACACCTGGGCAGATGTTGGACATATTTTGGGTATACTGTGATGAGCACTCATGAGGGGTTAGTACGGGAACATAGCCACTTATTTTTTAGATAAGCTTTAAGTGATGCCTTAAAGTGGTTAGTGGATGAGATTGAGAGAATGTAGTTAGGAAAGGAGTTCTATATATGAGATATATAGTTGGAAAATAAAGATTCTCCTGCAGTGTTGTTGGCCTTTGAGATAGTGAGTAAGTCCTTGTTGTTAGAGCGAAGCGGTCTGCTGGAACTGTAAGAAAGGATGTGATTTTGTAGTGCACGGGTTCTAGTTGGCTGTGTTACAATTTTGTGAGTTAGAGAGAGTTGGCTGTAAAGAATAATGTTTGGAAGCTCAAGCCAGTCTAGTATCCTTAAAGCTGTGCAATGATGTGTTCTATATGGGAAGTCAGATGCAAACTTAGCAATTTTATTATAACATGCTTCTAGCTTAGATAAGTCAGTTTTCCTTAGATTAGTTGAAAAATGGAGAGGCACATAGTAGAGTAGAGAGCAGATGGGTTTGTGCTAATGTAATTTTGGCCATTGTGGTCAGGAACCTTTTTATACCTATATAGACTTCCAAGTTTCTTATGGACTTTTTTATAGTTAGGGAGAAATGCAAGTCAGATTTTCGGGTATTGTCTATTTCCACTCCAAGAAACTTTGTATGGATTGGCGGGGAGATCAAAGTATTGTCTTTGGCTATTATGTTAAATGTTGGGCATGAGATAGATGTCTTGTTAGGTTGGAAGAGTAATAATTTAGTTTTGTTTAGGTTCAGGATTAGATGGGCATTGGCTAACCATGTTTCAACAGAAGTGAAAGATTCCTGTGTTTGAGAATGAAGAGTTGATAGACAAGTGGCAGCACAGATAAGTGTTGAATCATCTGCATACTGTATTATAGAACCATGTGGAGTAGCTGTGTGTGCATTATTAGTAAAGAGGGAGAAAAGGAGAGGGCCTAAGATAGATCCCTGTGGGACACCAATGGATAAAGGAAGGTGTAAAGATAGGTCATCCTCCCATAGAACAGATTGTTGATGGCCAGAAAAATAGTTATGAAACCATGCTGTGGCAGATGGTGAGAAGGATAGTTCAGTTAGTACATCTATTAGTTTGGAATGGGAGACCATATCAAAAGCTTTTGATAGGTCTAGAAAGATGGCAGATACAAAGTTGCTGTTATTCCTGTTTTGGTTTACGGTATTACTGAAGGATAAGAGAGCTGTATGGTACTATGTGATGGGTGAAACCCATGCTGTGTGTTTGCAAGAAGGTTATTTGTTAGTAAGAATTTCATGACCTGAAGATGAATACACTTTTTGAGTAGTTTAGAAAGAGGTGAAAGAATAGCAATTGGTCGTTAGTCTTTCAGTTCTGTGGAAGGTCCCCCTTTATGAAGTGGGATTGCATGGGAAATTAATATACATCATATCTACTTTTTCCTTTTATCCCTTCCTATGTCGTTAGACTAATGTACCACACATCTATGCTTAAGTGTTTGTGAGTGTTTTATTAATGTAAGGTTAGGTATCATACTTTGCTGCGTACCATTACCACTATTTATAAACTTGTGTTATAGTTATAACTTTGCTTATATTAATGTATACTTTCTTGTGGTACATTTAATATATTACATTAAGGCTAAATAAATTATGCGGTTATTTAAGACTGGTATATATATTTAAGTGTAGGGAGAGAGAGAAAAAAACATACACACATTATTAGACTTTATGTATAGAATAACATAAATTATGTACCTGTTTTAAATGGTGAGTAATACATTGAGGCACTTATAAACATTTGATAATATTTTTCCCTTTTTACTTTCACCCATCATTTCTCATTTCAATGGGATATAGAAATAAGGATTTTGCAGCTTTGTTTCAATAAGGAACAGGATAATAAAATATTTTGTTTGTCATTTGTTTTTTTCTTCTTCTGTTCAACTACTTTCCATTCATTTCTCTCTGCAATTCTTTTGGGTGTACTATTTGTTCAGTCCATAACTACATCTTGTTCAATTATGTTGTTGTTTAGTAAGTATTTTGAAACTGTGTCCAGTGAGTCAAATATTTTTTTTTCTTTCAGGAAAAAAAATTTCAGTCTGGCAGGAAATAATTGTTTAATTGTTTAATTGCTTAAGTTGTTTACTTTTCAGTGCTTTTATAATGGGATAAAATTATTTTCTTTTTGTTACCACATATTGTAGAATAATCATTATCAAATCTGATAAGAGATCCTTGGTATTTTATTGGTGAGTTGGTCCATGCAGTTTTTAAGATTAATTCTTTATCCTGATTGGAAAACATCTTCATAATGATGGATCGTGGTTTAGAATTTGTTAAAATAGTTGTTTCTGTAGTTGTTAATGCTTTATGTGCCCATTCTATTCCATAAGAAAGAGATTGAGGCAGTTTTAGTATAGTTGATATTCAAGTTGTTAGGAAGTTAATGATGTTTTCACCTTCTGTCTTTTCAGTGAGCCCATATATACAAAGATTATTTCTTCTGGACCTATTCTCCAAATCATCCAGTTCATCAAGTAAGTAGTTATTTTGTTTTAATTACTGTTCTGAGTGTTGTTCTTCTTCAGTCAGTCTTCTTTCCATTTCATTTAGGGATTGTTCTGTATGTGAAATTTGAGATTTATGTTGTAGTACTATTTCCTGCAGTTGTTCAAGTTGTTAAGAACATTTTTCTTAGACAGAGTCTAAATTATTGTCTATTTTGTTTATTTTCATGGTGAGATCCTGTATGTTTGCTATGAGACTGTAATTCCTTTTAAAGTGTAGAATCTTGAGTTGAAGCTTTGCTATGACTCACATTAATTAGCTGAGTGAAGATTATCTTGTCAGAATTGATATGACAGGAATTTCTGACAAAATTTGAAAATAAAGTTATTAGATGGATTGTCCAGTTGTTTAGGATTAAAATAATGATGAATCAATCCAAAGTAAGTTGTTTATGATGAAAATTCCTGTCAGAAATATATTTCAGGCTAAAGAGCTCTTGATATGTGCTACTACCAGTTCACCACCTTGACCACACCCCCAACATACATTTCCTGAAGGATTTGAAGTCTGTAACTCAAATTTCTGTCATTATTTATTGCCATCAGGCCTCAGATTATCCCAGTTATTTGCCAGAAAACAACAAATATTCTGAGGAACAGAATAAAAATATGAGCACAAAATCTCGACATTCTGTGAAAATATGTACTTTTTGGTATGCTGATGCATTTGTAAAGTTATTAGGCAGTACAGGGATATACCTTTAGGGTGAAAAACATCACTGCCAAATAATAAATACAGAGCTATTTGAACTGCAGCCAGGGCAACACACCAGTAGGCCAATTGACCTCTTGAGTCCAGCAACTGAGTTTTTTGAACAGATCCTGATAGCCAGTCACACAGTACTCCAACATATAGTGGCCAGATTTACGATGTACTTGGGTCTCTGACACAGACACAGAACCAGTACACAGGCAAATAAATGCTACAAAGTGTCACATGTGACTGTACAGATTTCCACAGAATGTCCAGGGTTATGGCTCATATTTATGGCCTGTTCCTCATAACATTTGTGGTATTCTGCTAAATCACTGGGATGTTATCAGGATGGAAGTCACAAAATAATAATACACATTTGAGTGTCAGAGTTCAAATCCCTCAGAAAATGAATGTTAAAACAAACCCTGTTACTCTAGCAATTTTCTAAGGTTATGACACTGATATTTAAAAATCTCTCCCTATTTTTGACCCTTTGTCCACACATTTTGTTGTGCTTTGTCTACGTTTCCTATGTTAAGTGGTTGAGAGGTATGCAGACATAGCATGCAAAACCGTGGACACAACACATCAATCCAGATAGTGGACAGTACTTCCACCTACCCTTTGTGATGCTGTAGTTCCCACACCTCCATAATGTCCCCCAAACAGGCCAGGAAAAGGGGCAAGGCCCACAAGAAAGCCTTAATTATAGCACTGTGTTGCCTTGACATTAGCTAATGGGAAGGCAACCCAGCTGTTCTGGATGCAATTAGCAAATGGGAGCAACAGCTTGGTGCACAGGCAATCACCTGTTCATAAGCATTACCTACAAAAGGCAAGCTGCTGCCTATGCTAAACAGGTCTGATACCTTCATCAAGAAGACAGACTGCAACTTTTCACAACACCTTTTGTGGATTTATTCTGAAAAAGAAGTATAGCACTATACCAGGTATGTCAATCAATTAAGTATGTAATGGCATACAGATGGGGGATGCAGTCATGGGAAATAAGAATTTAAGCAGTAGCTCTCAACAACACTTCCTGGACTTTCATGTTGCTGTTAGTCTGCTGTCCAGCACCTATAGCCATCCCTGATGGCTATGTCTGCATCATACCTCTGAACTGTACAGAGTTTTGCAGAATATCTTGATTTTTGCCTCACAATTTTGGTCATGTTTTGCATAAAATTGTGGTTTTCTGGCAAATTAGTGGCAAATCATGAAGAACTAAAGTTAGAAAATAATGACAGACAGTTCAGTTCCAGTCTTCATACTCTACAGAAAAGTAATGCTAATGCAAAACCTGTTATTCCAACAACTTTCTAAGTTTGCAAGAGCAATATTTAGAAACTGTCCCTATGTTTGGGCCTTTGTCACACTTTTATTTATGGCTTTGTCCAGATTTCTTGCTCTTACAGATTGAGAGGTATAGCCTGCAGTGACATTGATCATAACTCTGGCCCCTGAGTCACCCCAGCAAGGGACAACTCACATATGACTACTATTGGATTGTCTGTTGTACAATACTGACTGTGACACTGCCAGCCCAGTTAACTGTGATGTTGTAAATAATCATGTCATTTGTTTTTATTTACTTCATACATATGAGTGTCTTACAAGTGTAAGAGCCCTATATATGTTATGTGGATATTAAACATCTGGTGCAGAAGTGTGTGGGCTGAACTATATGTTATGTACTGAGCTCATACCTTACAATTTCCTATAGTTTTGCAGACTGACCACATTTGCCTTATATTTTTACTCACTCCTACATTTGTGTTTTGTCTGGCAAATCCTTGGCAAATGATTAAAGAGAGAAGTCATAAACTAACAGCACACATGTGAATGTCAGATGTCATATCCTTCAGATAACTCATATGAATCAAAAATCTAGTATTCTATTAATTAAGTGTGTAAGAACAATATTTATATGTGTTGGCTTTTGTCCCCCCTTTATTTGTGCCTTTGTCCAGATGTCTTGCTCTAACAGGTTACTGGCATAGAACATAAATGTATACTTGACCCCCACGCAGTTTGGTTTTGTCAAAGGGAGATCATGCCTGTTCATCTAGGTCGAGTTCTTCAAAACACTCACCAAAGCCATGGATAAGGGGAAGATGGTGCAGACTGCCTAACTTGACCTAGCCAAAGCCTTTAACAGTATTCCCCACTTGGCCATAATACATAAACCCTCCCAGCTAGGTTTCAGCCTGTATGTTACCAGATGGGTACCTAACTGGATCACTGCTAGAACCCACTCAGTCAAAGTAGTGGAAGGAACCTCTAGTAGTAGACCTGTAATGACTGGTGTATCCCAAGGATTTCTCTTGCTGCCTCCATTGTTTAGCATATACTTTTCTGTGGTGCAAGCCAAAACCAGTGGTCTGCGGCTGACCAGGTTTGCAGATAACTGCAAGCTGGGCACTGTCTTAAATTCCCCTACTGATGTGAATATCCTGTAAGAGGACCTTATCCAAACTGACTGGTGCCAGAAGCATCGCTGCCAACAGAATGCCATGACATGCATCATTATCCTTTCTGGGAAAATGTCATCCCCAGTACTTATGACATTGATATCAATGTACAAAGCATGCAATAAGTCGTGAGGGATTTGGGCACTCAGATTGATAGTAACCTGACTTTTGACCCCCACATTGCTACTGTTGTATAGAAGGCTTTCAACATGGCCCACCTCATAAAAAAGGGTATGACATCCAGGAACAAGGAGGACATAACATCACTGTACTCCTCCCTTATCAGAGCCATTTTCAAGTACAATGTCCCCTTAGGCATGTACCTTGCCAAGCACATGTAGCAGTTAGAGACACGACAGAGGTTCCTGACCAGGAAAATGCAGGGTCTCAAACACCTATGCTATACAGATAGGCTATAAGCCTTGTCCCTCTACTCAATCTTATACAGACTGCCCAGAGGAGACCTGTGTCTGGCATACAAGGCCATTTCTGACCCAGGCTTGATGGAGTTGCTGCAAATCTGTATGACAAACTCATCTCATGCAACACAAGGTCTTATCCTGGTCTGTGACACAAATAGAATGTGTTGCCAGGATAGATTTGTGTCCCAAAATACCCATCCGTCTTTGGAATACCCTCCCTCTCCATGTCAAGCAGAGTACCTCTGTAGCCCTGTTTAACAGGAACCTGGATGACTGGACGGGAAACAGAACATACATCCCTGGCATCCCACTTGTGTTCCTGCTGGACAGGGGAAACAGGTGCTTACTTTGAAGGGACATGGGCAGAATCCCTAGCTAGGCTTATAGGCCTCCCGCCCAATAGCCTGGTATCATCCTATGAACCTACGCCTCTACTACCTTAGATGTTTGCTGCATTTATTTCAGACTGTCCTGCAGTGTTGTCTTAATGTATTCCCTGTAAGTCTGAACTCCTCAGTCATTGTATTGATTATGTATTGTTTTGTTCCTTTATTAGTTATCATTAAATATAGTTGAACCTTGTAAGTGTGTCTCGTCTGTATACAACTAAGTAAGCTCTTAGCGTACTTGCATATGTGCTTGGTGATACTGTATAGCCCACTCCAATAGCCTTGGTCTTGGTCACACTTACCATTTAGCTAATAGGCACATCACACAGTAGGATTTTTCACCCTTTGGTAAGGTCCTTAAAGTAGCTGGTTGGGAGGGTGGCCTAATGGTTAAGGTGTTTGCCTTACAAACACAAGGTGCAGGGTTTGAGTCTCACAAGGGATAATTGGCTAAGCTTAAAATGGCTCGCAAGGGCAGTTAGCTTAGTACTGATCTATGAACCTATGAACCTATGAACAGCTGGATTTGGCAGTTGGAACTACTTGTAAGTGTGTCCAAAAGGAGCCCTAGATAGTAAACCTATGCCAACCTTTCCCAAGAGAGAGTGTGTGTGTGTGTGTGTGTGTGTGTGTGTGTGTGTGTGTGTGTGTGTGTGTGTGTGTGTGTGTGTGCATGCGCGTGTGTGTGTGTGTGTGTGTGTGTGTGTGTGTGTGTGTGTGTGTGATTAATAAATCAAATCTCAAAGTGTGTGTGCCAACTACATGGCCAGGGACATGATGCACCGGTTGGACAGAGAGAGTGATGGATATTCTTGCTTGGCCGCTCTGCTGAGATGTTAACTATATAGCTGTGCCAATGGGGAGCCTTATTGGGGATCTGGAGAGAGAGGGGGAAACCAGCACCAGACTGACTGCGATCTCTGTGTGCTCTGAAGGGTAATTGTAATTTACTGTGTGTGTACTTGTCATCTTCCCATTGTGTATGTCCCTCACTGGTGTTAGTGGAGAGTATTGAGGCTCCTTGATTACGGGGCCAGTGCAGGGGTGTCACACTGACAGTATGTAATGGTGGATTCAGCTGGCATATCAAGTCATGTACCATTATTGAGCCCCTGTCATTCTGCCAATGTCATACAGGATTACTTTGCAGATTGTCCAGGTCTCCCTGACTATTCCTGACATACTCTGGCTAGGTCAATGTGTACTCCACACCTGTACTTTGATTGCCTGACACCTATGGCTAGCATACCCAGTGAGCCCCTGCAGAAGGGCAGCAGGTTATAGGTTGTAGTAGTGGGGGGATGATGGCTCTGGCTCAGCAGCAGTGCATACATACTGAGCATCCAACATAAGAGAACGGATACAGTACCAGATATTCATGTACTATTACTGTGTCCCCAGGAATCTGGCATGTTACAGACACATCCCTCAAATTCTGTGGACAACCATCACGTGTTGTCCAACTTGTGGGCAGAAATACACACTTGTCCAGCAGGGGAGTCTACGACTATCAGGCACATGTACCCATTCTGCCAACATCTGGGTACTGCAGATGTCAGACACCTTTGAGTAGGTCACCTTACACCACATATACACCATTCTCTGTTATTGTGTACCTCAGATGTTCCTGGAATGTCCACATGCACCTGTAGTACCACTCACCTGTTTGCCGGATGTAAGTTGGATGACCTGGTACTGTAATGTTGCCCATTCAAGACACCCAGCAGTCGATGGCAGTGATGTATGTGGACACATAACAACACAGTCTGCCACAGCAGTCAGGCCATTTCTGGTAGTCCTGCTACCATCTCAGATTACTAGGCTATGAGGCATGAGCAGCCATGCTTAGGCCACAAGTTAGCCCATATGTGTATACAAGACAGCAGCTGATGACCCCATCCAACAGGGACACAGGTGGTATCCCAAGGGTGTATGTGCTGCTAACCATCCAGTTCACCAGGTTACACCCGCAAAGGTTTTGATAGCTACCCTGCTTGATGTGGACATGACGTCCATTACTGTGGGGTGATTGTGTGTGACTCACATGTGAGCAGCTTACAAGGCCAGTCCAGGTCCCTTACCAGGTTGAGGGTGTGTGTGTGTGTGTGTGTGTGTGTGTGTGTGTGTGTGTGTGTGTGTTGTGTGTGTGTGTGTGTGTGTGTGTGTGCGTGTGTGTGTGTGTGTGTGCGTGTGTGAGCGTGTGTGAGCATGTGTGTGTGTGTGTGTGTGTGTGTGTGTGTGTGTGTGTGTGTGTGTGTGTGTGTGCGTGTGTGTGTGTGTTAAGATAGTGGAGCATGACCTGCACTCATGCAGCCAGCAGTCCGAGCAACGTGGAGACAGTGACTTCCTTGCATGCCACAGTGAGGTCACTCCTGGGGAGTATGTATGACACTGGGTAGAGGATTAGCCTTATAGCTCATAGGTGTATGGTAGATCTTTGATGGCCTGGTATTCACTGGTGGGGAACCTCTATAATGTCCTCAATGGCTGCATGTTCTGTGTGATGTAAATGATGAATGGTGGATTATGCACATTAATGGTCCTCAGTGGGGGGAACATGGCACATCAGGATAAAGGGCAACATATGCTGTAATGCTGGTATGTTCACAATACTCGCACACATACTGCACTGATAGATGGCAAGGGTATAATGTGGGTGTTAGTAGTGGATAGTGCTAGCAAATGTGGATGTGCAGGGTTTGTACATGATGGTAGCCAATGTATGTGGTCCTGTGATGCGTTCCCCTATTCATGTCTTTCAGGTGGGATGTATCAGAGATGTCATCCAGCATACATGGAGGCTGAGACTGCAGTGATCTTGGATGCCTTGAGACTACATCACAGTGTACCAATGGGGAGGAGCCAGCAGCACATGCAGCAAGCAATGCCCTTTGGGTAGATCTGGTGGGGACCGTCAACAACATTGGACACAACAGCAGGAGCTATGAACAGGTACAGCCACTGTGCCACAGACCTAATACACAGTGCAAAGCAAAGGGCTGCAGCTGTGGCAGGGACTGTGCTGGCACTGGTAGAAGGCCTGCTACAGAAGTACCATTGACACCAACAGAGGAGTTCCTCGCCAACCTTGGTGGAGCCACTGCCTCCCAGGAATACATCCCCACATATGTCGCGGAGGTGGGTGGGACAGAGTTAACAGCCGAGGAGCATCTAGGTAAGGTCCCAGTGGTCATCACATCAATACTGTAGTATTTATAGTGGCAGATTCGCATACCTGGATGCATATGTCAGGTCAAATTGCATTTGTGTGTGGGGTTTTGTAATACATACAAGTGCACACCTAATGTGGGTGTTAGTTATTTGGGTAGTATCACAGCTTGTATTGTACATGTTCATAAATGTACATATTATCCCGTACCAATGCCACATGAGTGTGCACTGACAATACCTCTCCCCCACAACTACATAGGCCCCGGTGGTCTGGCTGGGGAACAGCAAGCTGAAACTGGTTAGTGTGGAACTCTTTTGTTCTGGCTCACCAATACCCTAGGCATGTTAAGGGCAGGCAATTTTCCATGCAGACAACTGTTACACTTAGCCATATTGCAATATATGCATGTTCACTTGCAGTGGGGTTAACTGGGGTCCATCACATTGGTCATCACAGGAGGCTATTCCCAGGAGCTGTAACATACTGGCACATATGTTTGTATAGCTGTTGCCACTGTGCTATACTGGGGTACATTAATATTGTGTAAATGGGTGCACTGTGTGTTACGTGAAGGTCCATCACATACCACCACTCCTCACATACCTCAGAGGTGTATAGTAGTAGCAACATTAACTGGATGTAGCTGCACTGCATGTTGTTGAGGGCCTGCCCAGAGTGTGTCTGTTGTGGTCTGATTGTGTGTTGTGCATGTCGTCATTCAGAAAGTGTGGTCTGTATAATGGCTTTGTGCCACCTCACATGTGTGTATGTGTGTGTGTGTGTGTGTGTGTGTGTGTGTGTGTGTGTGTGTGTGTGTGTGTGTGTGTGTGTGTGTGGATCAGCAAACATTATAGAGCAGGTAGTAATTTACATATGTTGTCTTCCCCTCACAGGTGACCAGTGAGTTGGGGTCTCTCTCCCTCACAACCTGATGTCATGGTCTTATCAGACTCTGATGATGATGGTGGCCATAATGAGGCACAGGTAAGGTTGTTGTGGGCTGAATCTGTGCCATTGGTTGACATACCACTTTCACCCACAATGTCCCAGCACATGGTCAGTATGCCCACACATACCCAGTCCCAAGCAGCCACAGATAATGGACAGTCAGAGGGTGGTGGTATCGGACAGTCTGGTGTGGTGATTATGGTAACTGTCAGTGTAGACAGCAGCCATAGCCAGAGAGCTGGCGAGGTCTCACACAGGCAGATGGACAAGGGTGCTCAAAGGAGGACTACTGGCCATCCAGCCCCTGTCAGAGGTGTCACAGCAGGTGCCACCTGATGCATGTTTCAGTCCATCATAGAGGCACAGGCATGCTCTGAACACTACACCAGACAGATGCTCAGGGTCATGAATGCAGCACTTCCTGCCATGCATGACAACCATGATTGGTGATGCCGTACATCATTTTGCTAATGTGGATAGATGGTGGGGTGATACATTGTCAGTGCTCAACCATGTGATGTCTGTATTTGAGCATGTGGTGGGAGTAGGGCGTCGGCCACATGGACGTAGATCAGCAACCAGATCAGCTGAGAGGCCATGTGGCCATGCACATTCATACAACCGTAGTGGCAGTACCACCAGCACTACCTTTGGGAGGGTGCTGTTTACACCACATCATAGCAGGCCATGGGCATGTGGTCCTGGCCAGTCTCATCAATGACATGGATCTAGCAAACAGCAGTCACCATTAGGGAGTAGTACTGCATCTGGCCTTGGACCTGGTGGTGCTAGTGACACTCCTGGCAGATCCAGTTCCCATGTCCATGGCCAGAGATGGTGAGCTGTACATCCTGCCATGTACGATCTACAGCTGTCCAACATACCCCTGTGTAGGGCAACCACATGGCTTGACTGTATGCTTACAAACACTCACACATAACTGTCACAGGCAGGTCATCATTAGACACACACAGCTCCTCTCCATGGCCCAGTTGAACACCACCACCCAGACACACACACACATATGATGTCAACTATATGGCACAGGCCCAGCCTCTGTCAACCACACACCACACCCTGTGCATATGATGATACCTGTGCCACATCCCTGTTATCCATACCATTGATGCAGGGACATGCTAATATGGGTCTGATGCACAGGGTGAATATAGTAC